>NC_140228.1:18681053-18843553 GCF_951802725.1 Rutilus rutilus
ACTGTAGGCAGAGCATGACATCAAGCTCCCCCTTGCTGGACGTCCAACCACACCCAAACCCATAACCCTATCTCTAAACGTAACTCCATCCATTACATCCAAAGGAGGGAGCTGGACGTCATTTGGCTCTGCAGTGCGCACCACTTGATTATGTTTAGGCATAATGTTATGGTTAGGGTGTGACTCGACTTTCAAGCTCCGCCCATTAGGTCCACTGATTGGTTCTGCAGTTAGCAGCCTCTCCATCTTCTGACCCCCTTGGACATTTGATGAAGGCCCCTAATGGGACCCAGCCCGAAAGTTGATTCTGGAACAGTTTGGATACTACATCTAAAAAGCAGACTTTTTCAGGTATACTGGTGAGAGTGGGTAAAATTACCATGTCCTCAGTGTTTTCTTTGACATAGTACAGAGTGACCAGCTGATCTGCTAAAGGCGCCAGTCCACTAATGAAGAACTCAGTCTCAAATGCTGACACTGAAAGAAATCAGAGAAACCAACAAACAAAACAAAAAGTCATAAAGTTATGCTATTGTACAACTTGAGAGTGAGTTAATTGATGACAGAATTTTAAGTTTTGGATAAACTGTCCCTTTAAAAGGATCATATGATGCCATTTAAAAAGTTCACTATTCTGATTATTAGGTGAAATAGGTTAACATGCTTTAATGTTTAAAAAAAACTTTTTTTTCACATACTGTACATTATTGCAGGTCCTCTATTCCCAGTCTGTCTGAAACACACTGATTTCTACAAAGCCCCTCCTTCCAAAAAGCTCAGTGTTCTGATTGGTCAAACACTTCAAGTGTGTCAGAAATGTAACTCCTCATACCATAATCAGGAGATTCAGTTTTCGAGGCTTTAAAGGAATAGTTCACTTAAAAATGAAAATTCTGTCATCATTTAACTGGACAGTTGATGGACCCCCATTGACTTCCATAGTAGGAAAAAAAAAAATACTATGGAAGTCAGTGGGGTCCATCAACAGTTTGGTTCCTGACATTCTTCAAAATATCTTCTTTTGTGTTCAGCAGAAGAAACAAATAACTTGAGGTTGAGTAAATGACGACATAATTTTCCTTTTTAAGTGAACTATTCCTTTAAGCAATTGTAAACACACAGGTAATCAGTAAAATGCACTAACTTTTGGGTTGTATTGCTCCAGAACAGCTTTATAAATAAATCGTAACCTCCAATTCCTAATTTCATCCGTTTTTCTTTGTGGGAGAATATGAGCTTTGCAGATCATATAGATGCACAAACAGATACATTACACACTAAAGGAAAAGGAAAACATTAAAAAGCATCATATGACCCCTTTAAACTTAATGATGATGTTACGTGTTCTCATTATGTGTATGCCTGTTGCTTCAGTACCAATCTCAACGTAGCGACTGGGTAGATCTCTCATCTCTGTTGGGTCACGCTCTTTAACAGCACATATCTGAGAAAAACAAATGAACCAAACAACATTGTCAGATTTACTATTATTAAAATACTTGCTCTGTAGTTGCTCTGAACACACACCTTAACAGAAGAGCCCCAGCCGATGATCAGTGTGGTGTTGTCTTTCCAGCAAAGACTGCAGGGATACATATCCGGCCTTAGACTGGTGTTGTCCCGCAACACATTAGTGATGCGCTGTTTACTGCCGATGTCATAGATTTTCACACCCTGACACACATCAAGTACATTTTAGATAAAAGATGGAGACCATTCATGACTAGTATGGCATCTTAATTAATATTTATAATTCGTCTAAATCTGATTGTACCACATTGTTTGCCCAGGCAATGAGGTTGCCTCTCCATTTCACATTGGTTATGTTTCCCTCTCCTTCATGAAGAACAGAGGTCTTCCAACGGCTCAGCCAGTTCCTCTCATAAAGCAAAAGCTGTTGGACATATTTAATTAACGTTAGTGAGCATTTGCTCACAGAGATTCACCAACAATGAACAAAATTCACTGTATTGCTTGCGTTAAACACCAGAGGGCAATAGAACATAGAGCACAAATATGTACCAAACAACAGTCAAAGTCAATGTGACTGCAAGCACATTTAATTCTGATCAGAATCCATTTTTATTGTTTATCCTACACTCTTGGGAAATAAATGCAGATTAGCTGTCACTGGGGCTGTACCCTTTTAAAAGCCAGTAATATTTACACTACCGTTCAAACTTTGGGGTCAGTACGATTTTTTTTATGTTTTTGAAAGAAGTCTCTTATGCTCACCAAGGCTCCAAAAGTATTTGAGCAAAAAAACAGTTAAATTATAAATATTATTACAGAACCCCTTTCTATTGTAATATATGTTAATTGTAATTTATTCCTGTGATGCAAAGCTGAATTTTCAGCAGCCATTACTCCAGTCTTCAGTTTCACATGATCATTCAGAAATCATGCTAATTTGAGGAAACATTTCTTATTACCGGTATATTCAATATAATTCAATATATTCAAAACCATTGGGCTGCTTAATATCATTGAGGAAATTGTCATTGTTTTTTACTTGATGAATAGAAAATTCAATAGAACAGCATTTATTTGAAACATTGGCTTTAATGTTACTTTTGATTAATTTAATCCATCCTTGGTGAATAAAAGTATATATTTTTTTGAAAAAACAAACAAAAAAAACATTTGAACGGTAGTGTACATTTAAGGTACTAATATGCACCATCCTTTTAGGGTAAATAAGGTTAAAAAATTTGAAAGAATATCACCTCAGTGGCAGTTGTGGTACAATATGTTTTCCAGTGTAGTACAATTTCTTTGCTTTATTATATATTATTATTATATTTTTCTAAAGTATTGGATTGGATCAGTGTATTAGGCAGATTCATTGGCCTTATCATGCTGTTAAGGTCATATCAGGCAGTAGATTCAATAAAAATCATAATACAAGATCCATTTCAAAATCAAAATCCATTTTGCGAAAAGGCAACATTCGGTTCAACCTTTAGATAATGGGATATTCATAAAGCCACTTAAGTAAGCAGTATGACACAATCAAACCTCAGAAAAAATAAAAGCAAAAAAAGATACTGTGTATTGACATCTCATGAATTGAGTCTCAAACAATTGAATTTCTATTAAAAGGTGTTTAACGTTTTGGTTTACTTTGATAAGTCTGCGATTCCCTGACATTATTGGTGCAAAAAAACAAAATTTTCTGAAGGACTTTGTGATAATAATCACATGCAGAAAGCAACAATGCACTTGGCGGATAACCTTGAATCGAAAAGTGTCAAAAACGCCACGCACAATCACACGCAGCCAACCTGACCTGACTGCGGAGAAAGTGACTGAAAAGGAAAGACGGTTCAATGTCGCTTCAGTTCTACACTTTTGGCCATGTTAACAGATCACAGCGCAGCAATAGGAGATGACACTCCAAGAGCCGAGCAGACGGAATTGAATTGCCTTTGACAAGATGCGTCTTCAGTGGAAGCCGTATTGATTTTCATGGCAGGGCTGCATTATGGAGACCTTAAGCCAGGGAAGAGAGAAGGAAACAAGAAGAAGTGGGAGGAAAATGCAGAGGACTTGGCCACCGTGGCGCACAATGGACGCCGTTAATTGCTTCTGATAAGCACAATGCAGTGACGGTGGTGGAGCCATTTTATGTGAATCAATCCACGGTGGATAAAAATCTATGATTTACAGAAACTGAGAAGACTCTATTTGAGTGGTCCAAGATTTGTACATCTCAACAAAATCTCTAACAGTCCACTTTACAAAGAACCAGTGGAATTTATTCAAATTCACTTTTTCAACAATTGAAGTTTTTTTTCCAGCCACAAGCATCTGATCACTGCATGCAAACAGATCAACAACTTCTAAGAGCTTTTACGACAGACCCAAACCCTGTTTTCATTTCTATAGATGTATGGGCGTCTGGAATGTATCAGACTATGGCATCTTGGGTTGGTAGCATTGTGTCCTTTGAAAAATGAGCGTATTTGTTTAGTCCATAAGCCAAAGAGTGTTCTACATGTTGCGAAGACTATGGCACTCTACGTAATGACAGTTATTTATTGCGCAAGAAGAGACAACATCTCTCTTGTGAACAACACTTTGGAGAAAATGGACCACTCTCTCTCTCTCTCTCTCTCTCCCTGGTGTTGACCTCGATGTAAGGCCGAGATGGTAAGAGCGTTTCATGCCGAACAGTTTCAGTTTGAGTAACCACTCGGCACTCAACGTGACAAAAAATGATTTCATTCTAATAATTTAGCTTAACCCTCGTATTGAAACCTCAAGAGCATCAAATGATGGAGACCATAAAATATATGTTTAGACTCCAGGCATGAATGTGGCTTTTGTTTTTATTTTTTGTTTTATTAAGGCATTCAAACTTCCTTTCAAAATTCAGAACAGTGGTTAAATAATGTGTCGTTTTCAATAAACGATTTTTATATTTTATATACAATAACCCTGCACCCAATCTTAAATATTTACACTACCGTTTAAAAGTTTGGGGTTGGTTTTTTTAAAAAGGTTTTTGAAAGAAGCCTCTAATGCTCACCAAAGCTGCATTTATTTGATCAATAATACAGTAAAAACAGTAATATTGTGAAATATTATTACAATTTACAGTAACTGTTTCCTATTTTAATATATTTTTTTTTAAATTAGCTATTTCAAATTGAAAAATTGTTCAAAATAACAGCATTTATTTGAAATAGAAAATTTTGGTATGATTTTAAAGAGTTTACTTTCACTTTTAAACAATTTAATGTGCCCTTTCTGAATAAAAGTATTAATAGTATTGATCCCAAACTTTTGAAGGATAGTCATCCTGGTTCAAACCGTCAATGACGTGCGTGAGTCAGAAAGTTTAGTGGAGACGGGAAAATAGAAAATGACTTAGACTGGATTCGAACCTGCATTTCCCATTTGAGCACCAAGGATCAAAATTTCGAGAGCATCTGCACTAACCACTAAACATTTGTGATTGGGACCTGAAGCAGACCAGATACCGACCAAAATTTCCCACGAGCACCAGGGCTCAAGGTTCTGGAGCATGTGCATGTGCATTTGAAAGTTTGATCAGCTTCTTAGTGACTGGAGTCCTATAAAAGTTTATTTATATAAAGATTTGGAAAATAAACGTGTTTTTTGTAAATGTAGAGAGGGAATCCAGGCATAGTGTAGACCAGATTCGAAGCTGTGCCTCCAAACACAGGTGATTCTGAAACTGGACTCACCTTATTTCCTCCAGTCACAAACTGTTTGTTGTTGGACTTGATGAACTGAGGGTGTAGCGCCATAACCTAGAATTGAACAAGGGATTTCATTTTAGTTTACGGCAATACCTGAGTTAATATCAATGTCCACTCCAGTATTTCTAAAGCCATATAGTGCCTCAGAGGGGGTTAGACTGCATCCAGTCAGAAAACATGCTCAATAAAATCCTTTTTAGCCCAGGAAAAGTTAAAGGATTGATCCTCACAGTCCAATACACAAAAGTATCGATATAAAAAAAATGACAGCAAAGGCTCTCTTTATGTGTGCCATAGGTGACATCACTCATGCTCAACAAACAGGCTGGCTCATGCATGATATGAAACACCCTGGAGAAATCAATTAAGACAGGTAGCAGGCTGAAATTACATTGTTTTCGAGAATTATCAATGCTTGCTGTGACAGGAAATCGAAATCAAAGGGCTATTTCCCATCAGGCAGCAAAAACATTGCCGGGGGACCGACGACTCACATTAACAGCAATAAGTTACCTTGATCGGACAGTCAAAGTTTTCGTGGAAGCCCTCCCTGGTGTACAGGCCGAACACTTGCACCTGAAAAAGATGAGAGAGAAATTGAGAAAGGGAGACAGATATGTCTTTTTAAGGTAAAACCGCTGTGGTCCAGAGATGCGTTCTGAGCCAACAGTTGACTTGGGCAAAGCATCAAACCATGTAGCCGGCTAGTTAACCATCTGCCAGACTCCCAATTAGTGGAAAGGTCAACTCTTTCTGCCCTCGCACGCTTTTATGCTACCGACTTATTCACTAGCTGTGCTGCAGTCCCCGACGGCTACAAACAAGCCTTAACACAACATTTCACCTACACCTGTCTGTATGAAACAAGCGGGGAAAAAATTGTTGTGAGCTCTCAAAAAAAAACCACTATTGAAAAGTAAAGTATCCTCTCACATTTAAGATGATGGTTTGGAAACGAAACTACTGACTTTGAACTGTTCATGTTCCCTTTTATGGTCAGGCAACATACTAAGCTAATCTTAAAATCATAAATTTCAAAGTGGAGTTTCTACGTTTTGGAAAAACCCTATTCAAAGACTCTTTCTCTTAAGAAATTTTTTATATTTTGCATAACAATGGTTATGTTCATTTCCTGCCGCTCCTAAAGCAGTCGGTAAGTGCAGTTTGGATTAACAGTGCAGAGAAGAGAACTCCAGTTTAATGTACAAAAACATTCACCATTGAAAACTGAATTAATTAGATACATTTAATTTAAAGGACTTTCTCCCATCTAGCGGTGAAATTGTTTATGACTACCAACTGAATATTACTTTCTAGCCCCTCCCATTCCGAGGGCGTTTTAACTCCTACAGTGGCCGTATTATTTCAAATCTGCCGGCAGTCGCGAGTAATCTCCCCCTCGCATTCGTCACGGTGCCACTGAGTGTAAAAACGCGAAAGGCGAAGCTTGAATTTCCAGGAATGTCCCTCTTTGGCACATGTATTTTCAAGATGGAGGCGCAACATGGCTGCCGCCATTCGAGCGGCTCGCTCGTATGTATTCTAAATGGCAGATTCTACGCTTACGAGAATACTTGATTAGTTGGTAGAAGTAATTACACATTAATGAGCACATATCATTTTGAAAGAATAAAGTGTTTTTTGCTAAGAATCAACTTAAAAAATTACACAGTGTAGCTTTAAGTTCTAGTTTTACAGTTTGGACAGTCTAGGAGCAAATGATGAACTATATTTTAAAGCTAACACACCATCTTTATCACAAGTTTGTTCATAAAATGTCGGTTGCATCCTATTTTACTTCGGAAACTACTGAATTTGAATTGTTCATATGTTTCCCTTTCAGGTCAGTAAGTTAGTCTGAAAATCATAATTTTCAAAGCGCAGATCTATTTCTTGGGGGGGGGAACGAATAATAAAAATAAAAAAAGATGCTTCAAACACTCATCCTCTTAAAAAAAGGTATCATATTTTGTGTACCAATGGTAGCAAAGCAGTCGGTAAGCTGGGCTCAACAGTGCAGAGGAGCGAACAATGGCCTCCATATCGATTTTAATTGGTGTATGTGCGACAAGATCTCACTTTGCCATAGGAACAGGGATAGACATGGTCTATCACGCCACAGATCAGCCTGAGAAAGCCACACAAGGTGCTGATGATTAGCCTCCGTGGACTGATAACAGCCGGCTCATGATCAATGAGCAGATAGATGGAGGATCGTGGAGGAAAGGTGTTCTTTTTTCACCACACATTTTAAGATGGACCAAATGCACACACGCTGTTTCTGCAGGTGTCAGAGTTGACGGAGCTGGTATTGAGTAGGAAGACAGGCACTGCATCATCTCTTGCAAACAGAGAAAGATATGAAAACTCAAGTAAACAAGTTCCTAGATTCTCATGGGGAAATTCGCTGAGAATTGCGCATGCTGTTCATTTAGCACCCAATTCATTAAATAAACCTGCAAATCATGTAATGGCATAAACACACAAGAATTAGTGCTGAACGTGGTTTGCATGATTCAACTGCAATCTTGCACACTTCGCTGAAAGTGTACAAACTCATTCCACACTGTAAAAAGCCAATAGTTCAGTAGTCTTTTTATGTACTGCATGTCTCTTATTTATTTTCCTTTTAATGTATAACTTTATTTCATTTTAATTAATTCATCCAATTCTTCCATTTTTATTTCTTACTTGTTTTATAATTTTTTTTTTTTTTTTTTTTTTTTAATGACTAATCGTCTTTGTGTAAAGCACTTTGAATTACCATTAAATACATGAAAAATAAATACTTCAATTAAAAATATGAACAAATAAACCTTGCCTTGCCTATTGTATGGTATGGTGACGGTCTGTCTGGATATATGTGTGTTCATTATTATTCTTTTCCATCATCAATAACTTTCTGCTACCATAATATAACATATACAAAAATATAATTTCTATATGATTATGATTTCAGACCAATCTGACCTAGCTTCCTATTTTGACAAGCAAACTAACAAAACCTAACTAGGTAGCTTAGTTCTGATAAGTAATGTGTAATATGATTTACAGAAGCAGAACTTGTTTCTGGATCAAAACTGTTTGTCCTGGAGCAACATTCTTATCAACCAATCATTGCCCTTTGATTTTAGGAGAAGGGTTCAGGAATTAAGCCTGGAAGTACTGATAGATAAGTCACTGCCCTCTCATTTTTTTATGAATAGACTGAGGGTTAGGGTTTGGATTAGATTGGGCTATGATTGATGGGCCGTAAAGGACTATAAAGGAAGTTAAAGAGCAATGGGAGCTGTAGTGAATGACGGAAATTCTCACCTTTCCATCCTCAGAGCAGACGCCAACATGATCACCGCTATCATCCAAACTAATCTGGTTTATTTTCACTGGACTCTATAAGGATAAAAGAGAACAGAGGATGGAGAAACAGTCACATCATGTAATCAGACATAACATGGCATCTATAACATCTAAAAGATCTATAACAATCAATCACACGAGATAATTTCAGACTTACAATTTCAAACTTCTGTGTAACATTTCCTTGGATATCCAGAAGGTAAACCTTCCCAAAGTGTGTCCCAAGAGCCAGGAACTGAAGGCAACAGAGGACACAAACACACAAGACACACAAGTGAAAACCACGGGACATCCTGCACTTATACAGAGTTAAAAGCTGTGGAGGAGGTATTAAAAATGAGCTTTACCAGGCATGGCTGCGAGGCCTCAGTGTTTGTGCGTGCATGTGAGAGTGTGTGTTTGTGTGTGTGGTTTCGGCTGGACCCTTCGGGGGCAAAAAGTGTGAAATTGCTGGAGGACAGGAAAGCCTATTTATCAGAGCGGCCCAGTGTGAAATAGCGTTTTTTCCCTCGACATATCAAAACGCTTCAACATAATATATGCACCACAGGTCACACATCTCTGCCCTCTACACCAACACTCTGCCTGTCAGACTAATGCAATTACATTTCAGAGTTTAACATATGAAAACTTTTCCTATTTTCTCTTGTGAATTGCCAGTATCACCACAAACCAATTCAGCATTTTGGACAGTCAAGGAGCAAATTATAAATTATGTTATAATTATAAATCTCACACACCAATCGTAATTACAAGTTTGTTGAAAGCTACTTACTCCAAATCCTAAATATTGCATTTCCATTTATTCACTGAAGACAATTGCAATCTGATACATTTTCTAACTGAAGCTAGATATACAAACAAAAAACTTGAATTTGATCAATCAGCAATTAATATGATAATGTAGAGTGACAGGTGGTTTGAGGGGCGGGGCTTATAAAGAGCTCTAGGTGATGTCAGCAGAAAAGGAAAGTCATTTTAAGAGTCAGATCAAGTTAGAGTATTATGCCTTCATTAAAGATTACAAACAAACACATTAATGAATCATTTGAAGTGAGACCGGGAACGTGTTTTAAGAAATAAGAAACACTTTTGTTTCATGCTGACTTTAAAGAGTCACTCTTTAGTACTAAACACCCTGTGTTTCCTCACTTCTTCAAGCAGCAGAACATTACTTTTAATAATACATGCTGACAGAGCATTCGGCAGATTAAAGTTCGCGTGAACCAGTAGTTGCGACCGACTTTACTTCAATATTGTGACGTATTTTCTGAGGAAGAATAGAGGGTGTGACTTCTTTTTTTGGGGGGGTGGGGGGTGGGGGGGATTTATTAGATCTAGAAACATCGTTCCATTCAGCTTGTTTATCAATTTTCAGATTTTGATTAAAGATTATAAAGACAAATGGATGAACTGTTTAATGTGCGGTAACAAATTAAATGGGGTCAATTTTTACTTTAATACTTTTTCAGCTGAATATGGATTAGTGGATGAAAAAACTGTCCAACGGCAAAAATTCACTAGGACAAGTATAATTAAAAAATACTAGAATCAATATTAATATTAAATATTTAAATGTATGTGTTTCAAAGTCTTCGCTGATTATTAGATGTCACACGTTAATATTGATTCCTCTAAGTTTGACTAAAAATCAGGCCTGGGGATGTAATTAAAATGAGTTGCAGTTTTTTAAGGCCTAACTTTTTGCCAATGTTCCCTTATTAGGTGAGTTCTTGTTTTCTTGTTATTGTTTGATTATGTGATTGTGTTATATTTCCTAGTTACCAATTTCATATGTATCTAAATGCCCCTTGTGACTGAAATTGGTCAATTCAATGTTCCCCCTTTTGTTACAGAAATACTGGTTATTAGAGCAGCATAAATATGATTTAGGATTTAGGATTTGATTAGCTCCAGAAGAGAATGTATTGTGCATGTGCTCTGCATAGTGTCACTAAGGTTAAACGAATAAAATGAAATCAGGCCACATAAGGTGATGTTCAGTCCAGTCCGACCAGCAATCTAAAATTGGTTTGACATCCATGCAGATTTGGGTCTATTGCTCTGCCAGCTGAAAAGTGGACCTAGCTTTACAAAAGCATCCAGCCACACTATAAAACACACACAGAATGAGTCTATCTCTGAAACTGAGGTAACCCTGTGTCCAAACACATATACACACACACACACCTGCTTACACATGCACAGACCTTTCCCTGTCGCAGCACACCGAGCCGCCCCATGCTTCACTGCAGTCTATAATGAAATGCTTATATTTACAGGCACAGCCGAGCATGTCCAACAAAACCCCCCGCAATCTCCCCAAATAAAATCAGACAAAAATAAATAAATAAAAGGGGTGGCCTTACCAGCCTCAGTAGCTCTTAAAGGGATTTATCAAAATGGAATTGCTGAAATGAAATTCAGAATCCTGGCACTTAAAATATGAGGCAACATTAGGCAGGTGGTGCTCTTGTGTGTCTAGGTGCCGGAATGCACATTGGAGCGCACGCATAAAAGACTACAAGGGAAGAGACGGAAGGAGAGAACGATAGAGATGTGAAAGAAGGTGAAAGAGTGAAAAAAGGGGGGACTCTCATTTGAAATTCAGCTTTTCAACATCTCCTCTTCTTGCAAGCTTGCCTTTTTTTTTGGAGAGATGGAAGAGGAGGAAAAGGAGGAGGAAGTCCCCAGGGAAAAGCAGGAAAAGAGGGGAGGGATTTAAAATCAATAGCGGTTAATAAAACATCAGGTGAGGAGACATAACTAGGTATGACTATTCCTCCACAGCGTCCGTGCATGAGTGAACCGGCTGCCATGACGATTAACCAGCCCGCGTAGAATGCTCCACCAACAAAAATATCAAACCCAGGAAAAAAACTGAAAGACGACGGGCAAAAAAAGAAAGAGAAATCTAAAAGCAGAGGAAATAAACAGGAAAATTAGCGAAAGGGTGGTGACCCGTGAGCGTTTGCGTGCAGAGTACCTCTCTGAGAAAATGATGGTGTGGAGTCAAAAATGCTATATTCAGTATTATACAAGAGTATAATAAAAAATAAATAATAATAATAACACGCTGTAAAAATTAGATGACCAATAAGTTTGGTTTAACATTGCTTGAACTATTTTTTTTTTTTAAATTGCTTTAATTTTCTACTTTTTTTATAAGCTATACAAGATTCAACTAATTTTTTTTTTCAGTTTAATTTAAGTTGAAATTAAGACTTTAATTTGATTGTCCTTAAAGTTAAGGCAGCACCTTTTGTTATTTTTATTTTTTTTACAGTGATTAATAATAATTAAAAGCTCCCGGATATCTCTGCATTTAAGAATTTAAAAAAAGGATCTGATGTTTGAATTTTACAATTCATCTACAATTAGATTTTAAACACTGAATTCAAGTTGCAATTAAGTTTATAATTTAAATCAGTTCAATTTATTTCAGATTCTTTATCTATGCTATCTGAAATACATTAAAACAAACTGTATATGCACATCATGTCTAGCTAAAAAGCTTCTGAGGACCTTGTCATGCACTGTCATGCAGCTGGCCGCATCCTTCTGCAAGATCTCTGTCACGCCATTGGTCAGCCTCTCGTACTTCAGTTTAGGCTCCTCCTCAGTGTCCTCCTCCTGAACAAACACAAACACAAACACACCCATCCTTCATTAGTTTGGAATCTTCCACAGTATACACAATTGATTCACACATTCATACATGCGTTCAAAAATATTATCCATTTAGCATTTTATTCTCTTATATCTATTATGGTGCAATTCATTAGTCTCACCAAATATCCAGTAATAATTAAGCGTGAATGTTAATGGGACCCTGATTCATAGCACAAGGATGTCTAAACTTTTTTTGTCAACCGAACCCTTTTGACCTAAAATATTTCCTTAAAGGACCGCTTGAGACTTAAGTCATGTCAAGTCACCTTTATTTATATAGTGCTTTATACAACATATAGGACACATTTCTCGATACTTAGGTCACTTATTCAAAACGCTTCACACAGTTCTCCAAACCAAATTTCATCTTGGCACAGCAGTCCATTTCACATTTAATTTGCACACCAAAACTTCATATATGTCTCAAATCAACCAATTCCTTTATAAAAATAGCAAAGGTGGTCACTCATCAAACACACTTTGTCACTCATAAAACAACAACCTAAAAAACACTAACAGGTAGCGTTATACAATGTTTTCTTTTGTAATGTTTCTTTACAAAACAAGAATGACAGTTCTAAATTGTTTATAATTCACTGCAGTATACAGTATGTTACATGGCCCATATTGGCCCTCTTTTGTATATAGTAACGAAATAGAAAGAAATTGTAGCTCAGCAACATCTCATTGTTTTGATAGTGTTTCAGTTTTTAGATTCAGAATATATATCAGTAGTATTACTGTAGTAATGTAGCAAATTGCTGTCTTATTCATTTTTGTATTATGTTAAGTTTAAAAGTTTTGAAAAGAATATTCAAACTAAATATTGAAATTAAATCTTAGTCTTAGCGATTGTACAAAACTGTAATGGTAACATGACAGAGGTAAAATATGTTTTTTAGAACATTTTGTTATTTTGATTATTATTATTTTAAAACTATTTAGTTATTTTATTTGTGCATTTTATTATTAGCTTCCCACCAACTATTTCAAATTGAGTGCTACATTTCAAGCCTGGCCAATAACGAGTATTAATGTATTTATTAATTTATGGTGATTACACTGCAAATACTTTATAATACGGGATAAACTATGAAACATTTTGCTGAACTTTAGCTTCTTTGGCTTTAGTTAGTTATCTTATTTCTGTTTGATTAATTATTAATTAAAATAATAGTTTTATTCAGCAAGGATGCATTCAATTGATCAAAAGTGACAGTAAAGACTTTTACATTGTTAAAAAATATTGTTCTTTTGAACTTTCAATTCATCAAGGAAAAAATGTATCACTGTTTCCACAAAAAAATATAAGCAGCACAACTGTTTTCAACATTGAAAATAATAAGAAATGTTTCAGTCAGTGCCAAATCAGTATATTAGAATAATAATAATAATTCGTTACATTTATATAGCGCTTTTTCTGAGAATGATTTCTGAAGGATCATGTGAGACTGAAGACTGGTGAAAATTCAGCTTTGGATGAAATTTAATTTAATTTACTTGAAATTATAGTCAAATAAAAATAGTTATTTGTTATAATATGCATTACATTATAATTATATTAATCTTACTGACACCAAACTTTTGAACAGTCGAAATATACATTTCCACATAGAGAGTATATATTTATATATATTCTTTTTTATTTTTGGACAACTATGACTTCGATCACAGGCAGATTGACAGATTGGGTAGTTTCATTTTATCAAACATTTTTTTCTCCTCATCACAAACACCTCCATTGTCCATTTCCTGTTGTGTCCAGATGTGAAATTTCTAATGCCTGAGCATTTGTCATGGTCCACAAAGCCATTACAGACAGGGACGGAGAGACGGAGAGAGAGGAGGGAGAAATCCTGACAAACTTTCTACGGTGGGGAGGGGTGGATAATATCCCTCCTGTTTCGTATCCCATAATTTCTTCCTCTTGTTAGTGTTTGCCATCGCCACGCCGATGTGGTGGATGAGTGTTGTGCCTCATTCCCTGCCGCTCCTAATTGGTGCCCTTGGGAGCAGGGGATGAAGGGAAGTCTGTCTTTAATTGCCCCTTTTCTGGAGTGGTGTGACCATCCACACTCTCCTCTTTTGCTCATTCCTCATTCTGTCTCTGTCTTTAGTTACAAACTTTGTTGGAACGCTATACCGAAGAATCGGGCCTCAAAACAACAGATTAATGTCAAACCCCACAAGCATCTTTGCTCATTTTGCTGCATGGCATCACATTTGGAAGCTGTGGTATGTTTTCTTTAAGCCATGAGAGGTGCGTTCTTCTTTCATGAGGCTGGACGGGCTTTGTGTGGGGTGTCACGAATACTGTCAAGCTCCAGAAATGTCATTCAGTATGAGTTTGGAAGACTCGGAACTCTGTAAACCCTAACGCTCAAAATAATTAATTGGTTTGAGTAGGACAAACTTAAATTAAACTAATTAGTTCAGTCAAATTAACTTTTATGAGTATTCAGCACTTTCCTTGTCTTTCAAGTTCACAGAACTGATACATTTTAAATGAACTGAACTTTTCCATTGTTTTGAGTTTTATGAAATAATTTCTTTTAATTTAGACTGAAATGGCTGGGATGTCTATTTCCCAGCATGCTTTGCCGATAGCACTCGAAAGGGAGAGTAAATGCTAAAATTATGTGTAATATAATTTTTTTTTTTTTTTTTTTTGTGCAAGATTAATGTTAAGTGGGAAATTTATTAGTGATTAATGTTTTGTTATGCTAATTTAGAAGAACTTCTGTTAATGTTGGTTTTAGTATAGTTACCATCATGGTGACAAGTGGTGCATGCAGCTTGATTTGAGAGCAAATAAAACCTTTATATTGCTGCACTCATACAACAAGCATACTATTGTCAACAAATTAGTATGTTAGCAAACTAGCTTGTTAAGTTTATACTAATAAAAGTGTTCACATTGAGATTACATGAAAGTTTTAAGTTAAATGTATGAAACATTTCAAGTTGAGAACAATTAAAATGTATAAGTACAAAATAAAAACCTGCCAGTTCTGCTTACTTAAATTTTGAATTTCTTAACTTAAAAAATTTGAGGCAACTGATTGCCTTAATTTTTTTGAGTTTTGCCAACTTATTCGGGTTTACAGTGAAGCTGTGGTCCATATGAGATCACATTTACACAAAGCCTTCAAGACGTCCATGGTCACATCAGGAAGTGTTGAGGAGAAATAGATTAGGAGATAGAGACAGAGCTCTACAATTATGAACAAAACAAACTGTGCTTTAAAGTTATTCCGAGGAAAATACAATCATGTTCTCCGAGGTGCATGCAGAAGACAGTTTGTGGACAGGAGATAGGACAGATTGCTCCACGGACTGAGATTTCATTTACGAAGAGGGCAAGGCTGTTGTTTCTTTCTTCCTGTTTTCATTTTGAATTGAGGACTAGAATGTCTACTTGACATTTCATTCACTGTCTCACTTAAAGGCAAACTTCATCTTTCAAAAGTATTTTCTTAAAGCTGCACTCAAGAAAATGGCCACAATGTAATATGACCTTTTACAGTAGCTCTCATTGTACATGGATTACATGTTATGGGCTACAAGTTGTTATTTTATATATAGGATAAAGGATTCATCTTTAAGCATGTTAAATAACAATTACATGACTGCACACTCAAAAAAGCATTTGAGTTGAGACACACTTAAAGGCTAAGTTGTCTATTCTTATTTTCTATGGAATATTGCAGTATTTACTATATTTATAAATGATTTATCCATGCACACCATTATTTTTTTTATTCATGTACCTCTGAAATCTTTAATCAAAATAACTTCCCCTTCCTCTTGCAATGACATCTCTTCTCTGATGACACATTTAGTGGCGTGAGGGCGGGACAACCTGACATTCACATGACATGAGTTCGCAGCAATAACAATCCAACGTTCCAATCAATTCCTGATGGACAAAAGTCCTAGCCTACGTTTTTTCTTGTTCAAGAAGCCATTTCACTCGGATGTACGTTACAATAGGGAAGAAAATCTTCCATTTCGTCCTTACTTAAAAAACAACAAAAAAAAAACAGTATGTGCACAATAAAAATAAATAAAACCAAGTGGCATGTGCAAGGTTTTCACAAAAACCTTTTTAATTTTAACCAAATGAGAGTAACCACAGATGTACAGTAGTTTAAATCATAATTTAAATCATTATCTCTATAGTTTTAGAATGCAAATCCTAAAAATATTTTTTTGCAAAAAAAGATTTTTGCAATTATTCTTTAAATGAAATACCATTTGGTTTCATGTGTTGTTATCTAATCCATTTCAAAACTAGATAGATTATTCAGATAAATTGCACAGTCCATGATTTTACCTCTGATTCATCTGTTGATTCCTCACTTAGTTTTCTTCCCTGAAAAAAAAAAATATATATATGTTTCAGAAAGTTGTATTAATATGAGAAAAAGTAATGCATTGCTGCAGAAAATATTATTAACTTATTTCCTACACTCCCGTTAAAATATTTAGTATTAAAGGGAAATGCTGCACCAAAACATACAAAACAGTAATTATCTTAATGTCCTATATTTAAAGTTATTCTTCATTTTGTCAGTAAACTTGCTGAAATCCCTGCTGAAAAAGCCTCAGCTGATTTTAAACGGTCCCTCAGACTGCCCAGTGCACAAGCGTCCAACAGTGTCCAGTCTAGGAGAGCAACTAAAACCAGGTTAAGTTAAGCTAGTTTTAAATTTATTTTTCAACGGGGATATTAACATTAGCAGGAGTAGGCAGTGATATGTTGTCATGTCAAGTCAAGTGTCAAACTATCGTGTTAGCCTGACAGCTTCAATAGCACGCCTTAAAAATACTTCCTTTAAAATATCCTATACACAGCACACACCGTGTACCTCGAATAGCCCACGTGCCTTAAAAATGAAACATACAGAAACAATATACTAATATTCACAGGCTTCTGTCATTTGACAACAGATTCTTCCTAAAGAAACCTACCTGCTCTTCCACTTCCGCCATGATACAGCCTCCAGATGTACTATAATAAGGCAGATTTAGTCTTCGTCTATCAGTATATGGTCTGTCGACAACGTAAATAATTTTTATTTTGCACTCAAATCAGTTATTTGGCACAATATAAACCAGCGTAGCTAGTCATGCGATGTTCATTATTATGTACACTGGGTCACATGACAAAAACAGGAAGCGTCGCTAGTGCATCATGGGATTTGTAGTTTAAGGGCAAGGGAATGCAACGGATTACACCTGATCTTTTTTTCCTTCGATATATGCGATTTAATGCAGTTTTTTTTTTTTTTTTTTTTTTTGTGTAGGAAACTCATTTTAGCCGACCTTCACATTTTATTAAATAAAATTGTTATTCAACAACATCTGCATGTGAGCAATATTTGAATGTCACGTCCAAACGTCTTGTCTATATAAATAATCACTGTCGTCTACCTTCATCCTTTTGCTTATTCTAATAAATCAACTAGGAGGAAGTGTGATGTGATGTAATTTGACATTGTTACGTTTGTAACAGATAGATCGCCATATGACAGGATCATTTGAGACAGGCTGTCAATGTGTCTCATATGTTTATGCTGATAGTGGCTGGCAGGGCGAGCTTTGCTCTTACCATTATACAGGTAATGAGTTAGAATATCAGCTCAATTGACTTAAATTTAGAGCTTACTCAGCAATTATTATAATTCATTGGGCAAAGATTATGCAAATTAGCGTATAGCCTATCAAATACCCATTTAATGTTTGCATAATAAATGTTGATCATATAAAATTAGACCAAAACCAATACTGCATTAATAATAAATTCTAAAATCAGCTCAAATGAAAACGTGGAACAGATATTTAACATATTGCATCTTTCAATGTATTTTTGTGACCTATATTGTACACATAAATGCATAAGTTAAATGTGATCTAATTTCATTGTGCAATTTATCTTTAATGCCTTCTGCAGTGAGTAAAAGCTTTTTAAATAGTTGAACAGCTGGGGTCATTGCATCTCTACCACATGTGTAGGTTCACTGTCTAATAATTTATGAGAAATGACCCACTGCGCCTCTGCTTATTGCTTTATTGGCTCAAGCCTTATAATGCTTCGGGCTGTTTTTAAATTATTCACTGATAATGTCCTATCTATTTTTATTTATTTTTTTACTACATGGTTTTTACACATCTTAGAGTGTGGCTGATATTTGTTCATAAACAGGTTATGTCGAAGAGATTTTTTGTTTGTCTTTAACAAAACAGTTATATTGTTATTCTTAATTGTTTTAAAAAAAAATATCTGATATCCATAAATTGTATAACACAATGAGTAAAACAACAAAATGAAATGAAATAAATAGAAGCTCTTAAATAATTATTTTGGGTGAACAGAAATTGTACAAAATAAACTGAAATTTGAACAGAAATAAATAAAAAGTTCATCTTTATTCTTTATTTTGGGGGGAACAAAAGTGTACAAAATAAACAGACTTTTGAAATTATGATTAGGAGTTACCCAGGCTATACTGTACATCACACATCTTCTGTATGTGTCTAAAATGATGTGTGGCCAATCTCCTCCTATATTACTGCACTCATTTCTCCTGAGGGAAAAAGTCTGGTCCTCAAGTTGAGACCGAGAGCCGTTCTCTTAGGAAATGACCTTTAAGTTCCATTTGGTGCGGAGGTCATTGTGGCGTCTCGACACACTCAAATCCACACACACCTATCTCAGCCTTCACCCCCGGCTTGAGTGTTCCAGCCTCCTGAAGCTGCTTTTGACACATTGCCATCACAGCGCATTATTTATTAATATCTCTGTTGTCTTATGTCTGATTTTGACCTGTCTTTTGAGTGGCTTTGGTTTCTACTAATGTTTTACGGCACAAATGTTGTTACTTTTTTTAAAAAGCAGACAAAGAAAAGTCATATGTTGCTATTGTCTTTTTACTAAAAGTATTGACATCCCTGTTGAATTTGATTACAAAACCTACACTAAAGGCAATTATATGTTTTTTGCTTGAAGTGATTCTTCTGCAAAAAGACTAAAGGTCTTCTTCCGGCTTTGATTCTGCCACGTCTTCCACGGACTGTGAGATTCACTTTCTCCAGACCTTTGGTCAGCGAGGGGACATGAGGTGAGAAAGAGATCACAACTGGACAAGTGTAGTCCTGTCTTTCTCACTCTGTCTTGTCTTGCCCTCTGTAAACCACTTCCCTTAATTCTCTCTCTTAATATATCTCTCTCTACACAATTTCTAAACCTGCCCCTCATCTCCTCTCCTCTCCCCCCAGATCGATCTTGGCATGCTGGTGCAGCCTGACGTGGGCAGGGGGGCGAGTGGGGAGCGCTGGCCTTCTTCTCACCCTCATCACCCTCGCTCTCCCCCACCGCGGCCAGAGAAGAAAGCCCTGCTGGGGATACAAACAACAAATTCTACCTTAGATCTTAGCCAATGCAACTGACCAATCCATAATTTTTGTTGTTTGAGAATCAAGATACATACTGCAGTTCTCACTTAAGCCCCAGCATTTGGGTCAGTGAAATAGGCCTACATTAAAATGTTAATTCATACATACAACAACGTGAATACACCTGTTCTGTGATAAGCATGTTGTAATTTCTGAAGTCAAATTCATTTTTATGTTTTTTGGGGGACATAAATTCAAAGATGTTAGGTAATATAATCGAATTAAACAATGCTTGAAAAGAAAACCTTTAAAGTAGTTTGGCGTGATCATATTATTCTTTCTTAGAAAATAGAATATTTCAACAAAACTGCTTCACTGTTTATTAAAGGGACGAATTCAGAAACCCTTATTAGCGACACCGGTGGCCGTTAAGTGAACTGCAGCCAGCAACTTTACTGCTCGTGATCGCACACGACACGTGTAGTAGCCTAACAGACTGATGGTGCGTTCAAGTCCTCCTGGGAAGTTCGTACGTACGAGGTGGGAAGTCGTGCTTATAACGGCATGTGCGTTCAAGTCACTTTCGTCGGAGCAAAATGGCGGAGTACTTTCTTTTAATTAATTACACAAAAATACAGTAAGGTTCTTAAACTCTTGTTCTAGAAAATGAAGAACAAAGAAATGTGCATCAGGTGTACTTTGTATTTTTATGTTTTTAATTAATTTATGAAGCCACTGCCAACACATCGTTACATGTTGCATTGTTATATTATAATACTATCATATTCTGTGTTGGCGATTAGCTAACTGAGCTGTTAATAGAAAAGCCTGACAATATCACAGCTAAATACCTTTACGTATTGTGTATTCCGCCATGTTAATCACTGACACGCCCCCAACTCGTAGAGATCGGAGCTTAGAGAAAATCCCGAGCTCCCCACTGGTATTTACGACATTGTGGTGGCGTTCAAGTGCGTTCAACTCGTAAATACGATCTATACGAGATGACTTGAACGCACCATGTATGTGATTCTTTTCCCATTTTTTGCTTAGAAAAGAAGTTGGAAATATAGCCATATACTGTTAACGAACATCTATACACGTCTACGCTGCAGACAGCGACGTTTAATTGAATATGAAAATATGTGCTGGCGGTTTCCTCTGGATATCATTACAAAATAAACACATCAAAATGACAGCGGTGAGAAAACAGCCGTTAAGAAGCATCTGCAATTCAACGATGTCGACAAATCAGGTAATTCAAATTACTCTGTTATTATGATATAAAGTGTAGGCCCATTTGAGATGTAGTCTACTATCTATATTATATAGATCTGACTGTGAGACTCTAGTTTGAATTAAGCCCCTTTCTTTGCATGGAACATTGACATCATTGTACAGATTCAGAATAGCTCTTTCGGTCTTATCCCGAAAATTGAAAAAGCAAGCATTCGTTTCACGTGTCATAGAACGGAAGAGACAAGAGAGGTTCTCTGGAGTGCGCATAAACGTCACTTTTGATTTTCCCGGCAAAAACGTCCCGAGTCCTTCACTTAACTCAGGGGTTAAATCAGTCTACTACAGGCTTTCATTGACAATCTAAGTCGGGAAAGGTCTCGTTTTTTGAGTTTTGTTACAAGCTGTTCACACATTGGCAATAATAATAAAAACGATTAATACATGAAAACTCTTATATATAGCACCTTTAATATTTGAAACACTTTTGTCTGCAACAGCAGAAATTTTCAGATAAACATAAACCTGGAAATGAAATGAGCAACATCTCAATATGTTACCTAAAACATCAGATAATCTGACCTTTTTATGAAAAGACAAAATTAGTTGTCATGAAAAAAACTCATATTTATGAATTAATTATGCAAATTCATGATATTAGAAGAAAAAAAAAAAGAAACGTTTTAATCTAAACTTAAATGTAACTTTTTTTTATGTGTACTCTCCTCTCATATATATTTAAGTTGTAAGGAAGTGATAATGGCGTTTACATTAAATATTTAAGGCATTCAAAATGAAAGTTTTCTGGGAAAATGTAAAAAAAAAAAAAAAAGTGAAACCAACATTAATTTATTACAAAGAGCAAATTTCTAAGACCTTGGTACATTTTTTCCCATTTATTGTGGACCCATTTATAAAATTTGAGTACTTTTGTGGAAGAGAGTTTTCCTTAAAAAAAAAAAAAAAAAAAACTCATTATTTAGTAGCCTATTCTGTACCCAGTGATGAATAGGACACCAAGAGTAAACAAATTGCCATTCTTTGCTAGTCCATTTCATTTTGATAGTTTAAATAATTAGGCCTATTTAGTTCAATCTCATATTTTCCTATTAATTGGACATACTATATTTCTTAATCAAGTTCACAAAGTGCTTGCCTCATAAGTAATAAATACCCTTTATCTGATGCCTCACATTAAGCTGCATTCTTACTTGATTAAGTGAGCTATTTTATATTCATGACCAAAGCATAAATCACAAACACCGAAGGGATAGCTACTAATTTTTCCCGAAAAGAGGACTAATATGCTACATAATTCTTATTTAATGTGGGAATTGGGCTTGAACCACACAATTATCTCCCACCGGAGAAAGACAATGTCTTATTTCACTTACCGAGCTATTCCCTATAATTAGGATGCACCCCTGCATCAGAGCTGGCCCGATGCCCTCAGTGGCAATTAGTATTTATTACACAGTTAATGACCATGACATGTAAAACCCAGTGAAGTGGTAAATTTAGAGCAGTCAGCGGTACTCAGTGGCTTGCTGCTAGATGTCGGGGAGTAGCTATTTGCCAAAGTGTCCACCTGTGTCACGACTGAATTAATGTCCAAGCATCTCATGAATGCACAAAGCAAAAAAACATCAAATCAAATGGGCTAATTTGAACAATCTCACTTTGTTTTGTTCTCACTGTGCTTCTCTCTTTTATTAGCAAATACATTCTTTCTTATTCATTTTTCTTGCATTTTAAATCTAAACTGATGGCACTATGTTTAGGCAAACACATAAACTTACTGTACAATGGTACAAATGAGATGTTTATTTATATAGGTGTTAAAGGGGGTTTTATTTATTGGAATTGAACCCTTTTCTGTCTTCTTTTTCTATGATTCACTAATGCACTGTCACCAAGCTTAGGGTATTTTTTTTTCTCTTTACAATCTACTTAGCAATGATTTATTGATCGTGGCCTCTTCCTTCATACTGAATTAGCAGGCCTTTTGGAAAATCACATTTTCTCACCTCTTGTGTGTGTGAACCTGGATGGGGGTTGACTTTGTGAGTAGAAATTCACTGGGTGCCTTTGTTTGAGAGCCAGTCAAATTTTACCGTTTTAATCCGTACTGTTGTGCAGCATATCATATAAAGTTACTTGTTATATGCTGTAGGCTACAACCAAACACTTGTTTATATGACAGTAGTAGTTCCTCAAGAACACAAGTTTAGTACACTTTAAGAAAAAACTGTGAAATTGTGAAATAGTGGCAGAAGGGTTGGTTGCCAGACACTTTTTAGTGGCATATAAATTAATTAAGCTATTATTTCACAAATCTTAGCCTATTTGAACAATAATTAGTTTTTCACACTCACATATAGCCTACATTAAATCACATATTCACATATACATTGACAGACACTAATCTATGTGAGAACATGGTCCCAAAACAATGCAAAAGTAAATTTTTGTACATCAAATCTTTTTTTATTCACATTCACAAATTTGGCCAACATGGTACAGTAATATACAAACAGCATGAGCAACAGCCCTTCAAACAATACAATATACAGTAGGAACTTTTTTGACAAAAAAAGTTGACCAACACTGTACAGTGATAACATAAAATACTGTGTAATAAATGTCACGTTTAGTGTTTTGCTTGTGTTTTTATACTCTTTCCGTCGGAAAATGTCTTTACCTGCAGTAGACTCGTTCACACGCTGCATGTGAAGGTCTTTGTTCATAAAGAAATTTTTCATCGCTGGCAAATAATAGGAAGCATTTGAACGTTGTTTCAATTGTTTGTAAGCAAATATTCACATAAATCTAGTGCTTTTTGTTCCATAGTATCATGTTACTGTTTCAAGTGAGCTGCCTGGATGATTCAGACAAACTGAAAAACACTACAGAGTCAGTTATTCACGAATCAGTCATCGCTGATGACAAAAAACGATTGCTGAAATATTGTGAGAGAAAAATGTGTCTCAAGTTGATATCTCCCTCACCAGACAAGGTTTCATCTGTGAAGTTTGCATCGTGGCAGGATCGCACAACGTGAGTTTGTAGATCCATACTGAAATTGGCTTTGTAAAGTGACGGCCCCCTAAGAGATGATGCCTTAGGCGGCTATGGTTGCGTTTTTAGTGTTTTTAGTGTCTTGCTATGCTGTTGTTAGAATTTTTCGGGTGGTTGCTAAAGTTGTTGCTACTAACCCAAATCAAAAGGGTCCACTCTCCAAGATATTTTGGTTCCTAGATATGGCTTTCATGGTTTTCAAACTCTCAGTGTAAGTATATGTTTTTTTTTTTTTTTATGTTTTATTTAACCATAAGAAAATCTAATTAATGATGATAAGATTATTGTTTAGAGAAGTAGTTGCACATATACCACATGGTTTGAGGTATCATGTCAATAATACAAATGATTTTGCACTAATTTGATCTAATATTTAATGATTTTTAAATCATAGATAGTAAATTAAGTAGCAAATTAGAATCAATAAAATTATTGTCTATATTTTGAAAAAAATGTTGTATCAGTGTTTTTTAGTTTTGTTCAAAGTAATTAAAGCAACAGTTTTTCAATAATGGAAGAATATGTAAAAGTATGGTATTTGGGGCAAAAGGCGCCCCTGCTGTTGGGGCGAAAGGCACAATAATTAACATGATAATAAATAACTGGTGGACTTTTCCATTTGTTGCCATGGCATAGTTAGATTCACTTAGTTGGGTAATAGAGATAATAATCACCATATTTATAATGAAACCATCATATTTTTAATCATGATAATAATCATATTATATAATAAAACATATTTATTTGTTACTACTGTAAAGCTGTATTAAATTATTATGGTATCTCATTCAGTGCTTTCAGAATCTTTACTTTAAAAACATTTTTTTCTGTATTTTTAAAATGAACATATTTTGATGACAGTATATTTATTGAAGAAAAATTAATTCTTTTATTTATCAAAATAACCGTAAATAGTACAAACTTTTTTAAAGTAATTGTTTTGAACTAGTACTGCACGATTAATCATATCGCAGTCGCAATCGCGATGTCAAGCCTACGCGATTATATGACGCAAAATGCTGCGATTTTATATTAAATAAACAAATTAGCGCTGTTAACGCAATTAACGCAGCATATGTTAATTTTTGCCATCCTTTGGCTAGTGTTACATGATCCCGCTCTTATTCATGCAAATGCTTTTAAACCATTCATGCGCGATAAGACAAAAAAGTTTGCGCTGCCTGTGAATGTCCTGACTGTGACGCACAGAAAGACTCGCGCTAATATCGTGCGTGCGCACAAAACAGCATGCCAGAATACAGTTCTCTTTTGAGCTTGAATGAACAATAACACACACAATTATGCCAAAATGTCTTTTTGTCGAGTATCTTCATAACATAAGAGTAGTCTTATGATGAACGTGAAGAGTTCATGTCAAGAGTGAAGAGACTCGTGAGAGAATGAGGTGTGAGATCCGCGTCTCTGACAGCAGCGGCTGGTCTTAAAGGGACAGTACACAGTAGCCACTAATTATATCTGTCGCTAAAGTTAATCAAAGAACAAAGGGAACAGAGAAAAACACTCACTGCTCTTCATTAAAGAACTTTTTTCTTTAGGCAGATTATCACTAATCTGTGTGTGCATTTATTTTCCTTGAGAACCAAGCAAGCTGACTCATGAAACCATTTGTTTATTATCGCATATCGCAATCGCAATATTAACCTCTATTATCGCAATATGACATTTTCCCCAAATCGTGCAGCCCTATTTTGAACTAAGTATTAACTTAGACATTATTAAAAAAAAACAAATGATTTAAGCCAAAGTATTTGTATCAATACTTTGTGCCTTTTGCCCCATGCTGGTGAGTCTTTTACCCCATATGTGGGGTAAAAGGCCTACCTTGCTGTCACATAGAGGTGAGGATGCAAATGCAAGTAACAAATGTAGATTTATTTACACAAATAAATCCAAAACAGTAATCCAGGATCACAGGTAGCAAAGACAAGAAGCAAGTACAGGTGACAGTGACAATGATCCGACAGTTAACAAAACAAAAGACAATGCTTATATACAGATCTAAATGAATAACAGGTGTGCCGGTGCTGATGAGGTGGTAATCAGTTGATCAGTCCAGGTGATGACAATCAGCACGAAACCATACACACACAAACGGACCACGGTTAGCCAACCGTGACAGTACCCCCCCCTCTAAGGAGTGGCTTCCAGACACTCCATACAGAACAAAAGAGTCCAGGTGGGTGGAGGAACGGAGGTGGACCTGGGGGAGGGACGGAGGGCTTGAAAACCAAGGCGGAGCCGGTAGAGCAGGAAGCCAAGGTGGAACCGGCCAAGCAGGAAGCCAAGGCGGAACTGGCCGAGCAGGAAGCCAGACTGGAACCGGAATCCAAGGGGGCGCTGGAGGCAACAGGAACCTGCGTAGAAGGAGAGACACGAAAGGCCTCACGGCCAGGTTAGAGGGTTCAGTAGTCGCAATCTTGGATGAGGCAGAGAGTTCAAAGAGCTCGGGATCGGCCATCTTGGGCCAGGCAGAGAGTTCAAAGAGTTTGAGATCGGCCATCTTGGGCCAGGCAAAGTGTTCAAAGAGTTCGAGATCGGCCATCTTGGGTAGAGCAGAGAGACTAGGGAACTCAGGAACGGTCATATTGGCTAAGGCAGAGAGTCGATGGAGCTTGGGAACGGTCATGTTGGCTGACCTTATGGTCAGGAAAGGGAATTCAGGGAACTCAGATTCAGCCAACTTGGTCGAAACAGGAAGCTCAGGGGACTCGGGTTTGGACCTTTCAGCCATGACAGGAACTGCCATCTCATGAACGGACTCAGACGATTCAGCCATCTCGTGAACAGACTCAGGCGATTCAGCCATCTCGTGAACGGACTCAGGCGATTCAGCCATCTCGTGAACGGACTCAGGCGATTCAGCCATCTCGTGAACGGACTCAGGCGATTCAGCCATCTCGTGAACGGACTCAGGCGATTCAGCCATCTCGTGAACGGACTCAGGCGATTCAGCCATCTCGTGAACGGACTCAGGCGATTCAGCCATCTCGTGAACGGACTCAGGCGATTCAGCCATCTCGTGAACGGACTCAGGCGATTCAGCCATCTCGTGAACGGACTCAGGCGATTCAGCCATCTCGTGAACGGACTCAGGCGATTCAGCCATCTCGTGAACGGACTCAGGCGATTCAGCCATCTCGTGAACGGACTCCGGCGATTCAGCCATCTCGTGAACGGACTCCGGCGATTCAGCCATCTCGTGAACGGACTCCGGCGATTCAGCCATCTCGTGAACGGACTCCGGCGATTCAGCCATCTCGTGAACGGACTCCGGCGATTCAGCCATCTCGTGAACGGACTCCGGCGATTCAGCCATCTCGTGAACGGACTCCGGCGATTCAGCCATCTCGTGAACGGACTCCGGCGATTCAGCCATCTCGTGAACGGACTCCGGCGATTCAGCCATCTCGTGAACGGACTCCGGCGATTCAGCCATCTCGTGAACGGACTCAGGCGATTCAGCCATCTCGTGAACGGACTCAGGCGATTCAGCCATCTTAGGAACTGGATCGAGCATGGCGACGGCCATCTTGGGCACTGGTTCGGGCAAAAGCTCATGCAGGCTTGGCTCTACAGCCTGCATAGCTTGGTGCTCACTACTCCCCCCCAAAAAATTATTAAGGTGAGACCTCCTCCTCGATCTCATCTCTAAGGAAGGGAAATCCGCTCCCACACCGTCGAAAACCCTACTCATCTCGGTCGACAACGCTTGAAATGAAGCACAACATGGGTGCCGGATCTCCCATATAGCAGTTCCCCACAATGCCGCTCGACCAGTGAGCAGAGTCAATACAAACGCCACTTTAGAGTTCTCCGTCTCGAACATGCTGGGTTGCCTGGACAGATACATATCACACTGATTAATAAAGTCTTTGCAAACGTTGGGCTCACCCGCATATCTCTCTGGGATAAGTAGGTTCATCTCCCCCGCATATCTCTCTGGGATAAGTAGGTTCGTCTCCGTTCGATCACTCGACTCCGTAGGTGTGAGAGGAACTGGTGGTATAGGTGTCGCGGTAGAACTCTTCAGACCCTGGATCTGTCGCGCCAGTTCCTCCATCTGTGTCGCCAGTGCCCGTGCCGCGCATCTCATCTCGGTGTCTCTCTCCCGACGCTGTTCTCTGCGAGAGGCGTCGAGATTAATAAACTTCAAGAGAGCCGCGGTACTTGCTGCATCCATGTTTGGTCGGATCATTCTGTCACATAGAGGTGAGGATGCAAATGCAAGTAACAAATGTAGATTTATTTACACAAATAAATCCAAAACAGTAATCCAGGATCACAGGTAGCAAAGACAAGAAGCAAGTACAGGTGACAGTGACAATGATCCGACAGTTAACAAAACAAAAGACAATGCTTATATACAGATCTAAATGAATAACAGGTGTGCCGGTGCTGATGAGGTGGTAATCAGTTGATCAGTCCAGGTGATGACAATCAGCACGAAACCATACACACACACAAACGGACCACGGTTAGCCAACCGTGACACTTGCCACCTCATACAGTCATAAGATTTTTAAACCAAATGAACCACTTTTATGATTTATTTTTACACAAAATATGTTGCTCCATCAATGTTCAAAACAAACATATGTATGTTTTCTGCAATCACACACTATGGGAGCAGTGAAAAGCACATTTTTTTTAAGGTGTTTTTTCTTAAGGGCTTCCTTGTACCCAACATGTTTTCTTTTGTTTTGGTGTAAATAAATCACTTAACACTAAATATTTTATAAAACATATTTTTTTCCAGAAATAAGTTTTAATAGTAGCTGCAGACTGAAGATGTCCAAAGATGCTCCTAAGAAAAGAGATTATTTGCGTATAGCATCATCACCCGACCGTTATAATGAGTTGAATTCATCAATTAACTTCTTTCTCATTTATTTAATTCTGACAATTTTGACCACGGTTGTTTCTCATGACTTTTTAGCTCTGTAAAATTAGGTACTGGCAACAACTAGGTAAAGACGTTGATAGGTTACTCATCATTTCAAGATAATGTCATCGCTAAATTGTACTAATTTGGACAGTCTCGCTAAAGGTGTTTTTTTTTTTAGTGAAGGGAATTTAAGTCTTTGAGTCTTTTGCAAAAAATATACATTTAGTGTAGGTAGGGCTGGGCGATATGGGCAAAAAAATATATCACGATAATTTTTTTTATATCAGTCGATATCGATAATTATCACGATAAAAGTCAAATCTTTATTTCTTTCAAGTTTAAAGGCAGATTTTTGCTCCTAAGTGAAAGTTGTAGAAACAAGAGCGTGAATTGTGGTTTTAAACTACTCTTTATTGTCAGAACATATCATGACAAACACTTGCCAAACAGGTGAACATTTCACAAATGTGAGGTTGAACATTCAAACATTTGTCATTTTTCCTTAACAAAATAAATATCTTTATTGGACAATTAATTTCTTAGTTTCTGCATGTGCTAATTTTTATTTGGTAAAATGTAATATTCTGACTGTTTGAGTTTTATTAAACTTAAAGGACAAGTTCGGTATTTTACACTTAAAGCCCTGTTTACAGATCGTTTCTGATGAAATAGAACGGTTAAGATTAAAATTTGGACACATGCTGCTGTCCTGAGAATTTTAGGTTTATTTCGCTTCCCCCCCCCACCTACACAATGGCAGCCTATGGGCACTGGAACAATCCTTCCTAAAACGCATTAAACTTTCGATTACAAAGACGTGAAACTCACCGAGTGGTCAGGGGTGTTCACTGATATGCTCACAAAAAAATCGCTGCAAAAGATGCTTTCCAACAGGTTTTATTGTAGTTTTTGTCCAACTCCATTGACTTGTATTGGATGGGCTGTGTGAGGTACGGTATTACTCCGCCGCTTCTTCTTCTGCTTCTTCTGTGTATTCAATGAAATGCCAGTGGTTTGCTTGCAACTGGCAAAGGTGCATTATCGCCACCAACTGGGCTGGAGTGTCTATTATTCAAGCTCTCAACGGAAGAATCTACGGTTGTGAGACGTTTGGAAAAATAGGTCCACAGTTTTACAACGAATGGTAAAACACCTGTTGGAAAGCATCTTTTGCAGCGATTTTTTTGTGAGCATATCAGTGAACACCCCTGACCACTCGGTGAGTTTCACGTCTTTGTAAACGAAAGTTTAATGCGTTTTATGAAGGATTGTTCCAGTGCCCATAGGCTGCCATTGTGTAGGTGGGGGGGAAAGCGAAATAAACCTAAAATTCTCGGGACAGCAGCATGTGACCAAATTTTGATCTTAACCATTCTATTTCATCAGAAACGATCTGTAAACAGGGCTTTAAGTGTAAAATACCGAACTTCCCTTTTAACCATTGGTCATCCAATATCATGCATTTAGATCATGATAACCACAGATAAAACCAGGCATAGCCTGTAGCACCTTACTATCATGGCAAAATGTAACTTTATGGTTTCTATGGTATTTGTATGAAAAACAGTAGCCTAAATGCATTATTAAATACTGTAATTATATTCCATTAGTCCTTTAATACATTGTCTACATTAATAATATAATACAATTCAATATGTATATCCCACATTTCATGGTGCAGTTAATAAGGAAGGGATCGATACAAGATGGCGGCGCGAGTACATCGCGAGGCTCGCGGTCTCTCCAGATTCTGTAATTTAGCAGTATTTTTCTTGCTCATTTCGGGTCTGTTCGTCCAGAACAGTTGTGCCTTAACATCGTACACCCAAGGTGAGCTTTTGGATATTGGTTTGCGAATTTCCGACAGTTTTATGGACAACCTTCGACTCCTTCCTGAGATCGCCAGATCACCCGAGGCTATGCACTCTGCCCGGCCGGGCGGAAGTGCTCGCAGGCGCCGGCGAGATCGTAAACAAAGGCGGGGGAAGCGCGGAGGACTAAGAGCTAAGCTAAAGCTAACACCACACCGGCTCTCTTTACCCAGCATTTTCCTTGCCAATGTACGGTCGCTGTTGAACAAAATGGAGGAGATTCGACTCAACATCACATACAGCAAGAGACTTTTGAACTGTAATGTTCTAATTTTCACGGAAACATGGTTAAACAGCGGAATACCGGACAACGCTATTGAGCTAGCGGGACGCCATACATTCCGGGCGGATAGAACATTACATGGCTCCGGTAAGACCAGAGGTGGTGGATTGTGCATTTACATTAACAAAGCTTGGTGCACAAACTCTGCTATTGTTGGGAGACATTGTTCAGCTAACCTTGAGTTTCTCATGGTTAAATGTAGACCGTTTTATCTACCGCGGGAGTTCACTTCCACTATTATAACTGCAGCCTATATTCCCCCGGATGCTGATGCCAAGTTTGCTATGAAAGAACTTCACGCAGCCATCAGTAAACAACAGACCGTTCACCCGGAAGCTGCGTTTATTGTTGCGGGTGATTTTAATCATTCAAACTTAAAGTCAGTGCTACCGAAATTTCACCAGCATGTTTCCTGTCACACCAGAGGAAACAAAACCTTAGACCATGTTTACACAAACATGGCTGAAGCTTACGTCGCGACACCCCTCCCCCACTTGGGACAGTCAGATCACCTTTCTTTGTTCCTCACCCCCAAATATGCACCTCTGATCAATCGCGTGAAGCCATCAGTGAAGACCATCAAGGTGTGGCCTGCGGGGGCAGATTTCTCACTCCAGGAAAGGTTTCTACACACAGACTGGAGTATGTTTGCTTCTCAAGCCACCAGTGGCTCTCACACGGACATTGACTGCTACACCTCCTCTGTACTGGATTATATTAATACCACCATTGACAGTGTTACAACCCAGAAGCAGATCACCACATACCCAAATCAGAAGCCATGGATGAACAGGGAAGTGCGACTCCTATTGAAGACACGCAATACTGCCTTCAGATCAGGAGATGCACAAGCCTATAGCACATCCAGAGCAAATCTGAAAAGGGGCATCAAAGAGGCCAAGCACTGCTACAAGCTTAAGATAGAGGGACACTTTTCCAACGCTGACCCTCGGCGCATGTGGCAGGGCATTCAGGCCATCAGTGACTACAAACCCTCTCACTCCACCCCCGCAGCCACTGATGTCAACTTCCTGAACGAGCTAAATGACTTTTATGCTCGCTTTGAAAGAGACAACAGAGAAACTGCCACCAAGCTCAAATCCTCAGCTGACCACCCACCGATCACACTCTCCTCCACAGATGTCTGCAATGCACTGAGCAGGATCAGCGCGCACAAGGCTGCTGGACCAGACAACATCCCTGGACGCGTACTCAGGGCATGTGCGGAGCAGCTCGCTGGGGTTTTTACAGACATTTTCAACCTGTCTCTTGCCCAAGCAACTGTACCAACATGCTTTAAATGCACTTCCATTGTGCCAGTGCCAAAACACTCCAGCCCGAAGTGCCTTAATGACTACCGCCCTGTAGCACTCACACCCATCGTAATGAAGTGCTTTGAGCGGCTGGTCCTGGCACACCTAAAAGACTCTCTACCATCCACATTGGACTCACACCAGTTTGCCTACCGTAGCAATAGGAGCACAGAGGATGCAGTCTCCATGGCACTGCACTCTGTGCTCACACATCTGGACAATAAGAACACTTATGCACGCATGCTGTTTGTTGACTTCAGCTCAGCATTCAACACTGTCATCCCAACTAAGTTAATAGCCAAACTTGGAGACCTGGGCTTCAACACCTCCATGTGCAACTGGATTTTGGACTTCTTGACCAACAGACCCCAGAATGTTCGATCAGGCTCCAACTGCTCCACATCCATCACACTCAACACTGGTGTACCACAGGGCTGTGTGCTAAGCCCGTTCCTCTACTCCCTCTTCACCTCCGACTGCAAGCCTGTGTACGGATCTAATTCCATCGTCAAGTTTGCGGACGACACTACGGTGATTGGTCTCATCAGCAACAACGATGAGACTGCCTATAGGGAGGAGATCAAGCACCTGGCCACATGGTGCACCGAAAATAACCAGCTCCTCAACACCACCAAAACGAAGGAGCTCATCGTGGACTTCAGGAAAGTGTCAAGAGGCACACACGACACCATCCACATCAATGGAATGGCTGTTGAGCGTGTCTCCAGTTTCAAGTTCCTGGGGACCCACATCTCGGCGGACATGACCTGGACAACCAACACCTCCAGCCTGGTCAAGAAGGCTCACCAGCGCCTCTTCTTCCTGAGGACACTGAGGAAGAATCAGCTTTCCTCCACTATCCTGGTGAACTTCTATCGCTGTGCAATAGAAAGCATCCTGACCAACTGTGCTACAGTGTGGTATGGGAGCTGTTCTGTTGCAGAGCGCAAGGCACTGCAGCGGGTGGTGAAAACCGCCCAGCGCATCACTGGGACTCCACTACCTGCCATCGAGCACATCCAGAGGAAACGCTGTCTGCATCGAGCTCGCAGCATCCTTAAGGACTCCTCTCACCCAGCCCACAGACTGTTTTCTCTCCTGCCTTCCGGCAGGCGTTTCAGGTGCCTCCGGACCAGGACCAGCAGACTAAAGAACAGTTTTTTCCCCAGAGCTGTCTCTTTATTAAACTCTAACCCTCATTGATCCCACTCCCCTCATATACTGATTGACTCTCCTCTCCCTCCTCACACCTGCCTCCATTTTGTTATTTGCAATACTATAATGTTCATTTGCACTGCTGACTGTTATTACAGTAACAACTGTTTACATATGCATCTTGCACTACTACCTTGACTGGAATATGCTCATTTGCACTGCCGACTGTTTATTTACAGTACCGACTGTTATATATACATTGCAATATCGTACCTTAACTGTAATATGCAATTACTTTCCACTGCACTCACTCGGATAGCTTCTGTCCAAACTTTATTTGCACTACTTTAAATCCATTGTTATACTGCTCATTAGCCTAACTTATACATATATCTATTTGTAAAATTCTGTTTATAGTAATATCCATCTGTATATTATGCTCACATTCTGTTTATAGTAACAGCCATCTGTATATATATTCATAGTACATATCTATCTGTAAAATTATGTTTATAGTAACAGCCATCTGTATATTATATTCAGTACATATCTATCTGTAAACATTCTGTTTATAGTAATAGCCATCTGTATATATATTCATAGTACATATCTATCTGTAAACATTCTGTTTATAGTAATAGCCATCTGTATATATATTCATAGTACATATCTATCTGTAAAATTCTGTTTATAGTAACAGCCATCTGTATATTATATTCAGTACATATCTATCTGTAAACATTCTGTTTATAGTAATAGCCATCTGTATATTATTATATTCAGTACATATCTAGCTGTAAATTCTGTTCACAGTAATAGTTATCTGTATATTATATTCATAGGACAATCTATCTGTAAATTTTTGTTTATAATAGTATTCAACTCTATATTTATTCAGTACATATCCATGTTCTGCACTTATGAACCACTGTATATCCTGCACTTGCTGCTATTGCACTTCTGGTTAGACCTAAACTGCATTTCGTTGCCTTGTACCTGTACTTGTGTAATGACAATAAAGTTGAATCTAATCTAATCTAATCTAATATTACTAGGCTAACGTTACAGTAAAATGATGGAAATTTGGAGACGGAAAAGCCTTCTGACAGTATCGTTGCGCACAGTGTTTCTCCACAGTGCTTCTCACTGGATCTCGTGACGAGAGCGATCAGAGTAAACGCATCTGCTCTAGTGAGCTCGCGCTGCGCTGCCGTTTGGACTTTGAGCCGAGCGAATAAAGGTCCGTGTGGCGCGCTGTTCAAATGAGTTTCGTTCCGCTTTTGGCACATAAACATTATCGAACATTTATCGAACTCTTGATATCGTTTTATCGAGAAAAATTATATCGCGATAATTATCGTTATCATTTTATCGCCTAGCCCTAAGTGTAGGGGTTTCCAAACTCTGTCCTGGAGGGCCACTGTCCTGCAAAGTTTAGCTTCAACTTGCCTCAACACACCTGCCTAGAAGTTTCTATGCCTAGTAAGACCTTGATTAGTTGGTTCAGGTGTGTTTAATTGGAGTTGGAGCTGAACTCTGCAGGACAGTGGCCCTCCAGGAGCAGGATTGGATTAGAGTCCAGTGTTAGTTGGAAGTCGTGAGTTGGGAGTCAGAGGCGACTCAGAAAAACTGGAATCGAACACCCCTAGGGATGACAGATTGCCACCTCAGTTCAATCTGTAGCGCGGCTGGCACATGAACTGATCATCTCTTCCTCTTTACTGCTAGTTATAGCACGAAATAAACATGAATGAACATCAGAAGGTATGTTGAAAGAAACGGTACAAGTTGAAATGTATCATGTCTCTTGTAATCCCTTAAACAGTGTTTCAACCGCGGAAAGACGTAAATAAAACAGCTTGTAAACTATGTTACTTTGATGAAACAGGAGAGGAGACACGGAGGTAAACATAAAAGTTCTTTATTAATTATTGGTTGGTAGCGATCTGGAGGATTGTCAGACAGGTGAGTGATGAGCATAAGCCGTTCAAATATAGCCTAGTCTTTCTTCTTGCAGTTTTGCAGAAAACCATGATGAGGAGAAATGGTTTGAAGGAACGAGTCTCTGGAAGAGGACGATGAAGGAAGGTGAGTAGTCTGGTAAGTTACTCTCATGTAGAGACCGACGAGACCGGACAATGAGTGAGTGTTAGGCTGGGCATACACTGCAATTTTCGTCCGATTTTGAGCTGAATTCTGACTCGTGCGACTCTTTTTCTGGTCATGCCGATTTTCAGCTTTGTCGCGCAGTGTTCGTGCAGTGGACAGGGGGAAACAATAGGCGATAAACCTCATCCGACCGGCAATCGTATGGTCGGATGAATTTCTGGCTTGTCAGAAATTTTGGTTGCTCCTCGTGACTATATCGCACAGTTGAAGCAGAGCTACGAACTGATGGCCCTAAAATCAGTGTTTTTTCCCTCACTGCGCCTGCGCGAAAACCGAAGTTTAACCATTTCATCTTTAATGCAGCAAGAAAGAAAACGAAAAGAGGGAGATCTTTAAGTTCTGTACTGTAATTATCAAACTAGCTACAAATTACTGTTGCTTACGGCCAGTTAGTATTGCAAAATGGATAAATCATATTACCCACGTCTTCCAAGCCACTTGCGATGTAGCTACACCGTGCCTCTTTTATTCATTTGTTAATCAATGTTCATGTTAAACAAGCTGTTTTTGAAATAAAGCTGTTTTTAATGATAGTTAATATTATTGAAATAAAGCTGTTTGATAGTTGATGCTTGTTTTGACAATATATCTGGATACACGATATCATGGTCTATTGGCGCAACCCGGCATGGGGGTTTATCGCACATATTTCACATGTATAGTGTGAGCTGTCAAGTCGCAGCTCGACGTTCAGAACGTATAGTGTGAGCACATAAAACGCGAGCTTTGGCTTTACATCGCATGAGATCTATTCGTTCAGTGAAAGTAGGTAACCTTGCTGAAATCGCACAGAAATCGCACAGTGTATGCCCGCCTTAAGCTATGTGCTAATGATAATGGGTGCTCGATGAGGATGTGACAAGTGTGGCAGGTTAGTATTCTGCTGATTGGGAAAGGGTAGGTGGAGCTAAAGGACATGGTGCTGCTGAATCCATGGCAGCCACGTAATGTTACTTTTACCTCAGAAAACCCTTCAATGTCTATAGCTCATTAGTTAGCTAGAATAAATAACTATAGAGATATACAAAAAAAAAAAAAACACTGGCAGCTGTGGTTGCCAGAATAATTCAATAAAAATACAGTGAAAATGTAAACATTCACAGAACAACTTCAGAACAAAAAAGAAAAGAAAAAAAATCGAGAAATATAAAAAAATCGGCAAATCCAGCAGCCCTTTTTCACAATCTTAGGTACATACATAGAAGGTGCACACGGTGTCCTACACACAAATACAAAATACCGTAACACACATGACACTTAGTGTTATGACTACAATATCGCAATAAACATTCATTTAACAACATACTGTAAGATGTAACATAGAACCTTAATGTAATGATAACAAAACTAAGAAACATTATAAAATGAAAAACTATCAAATGTGATTAGTCACACATTGAATTCCAGTTTATGACTTTCACTGTAAATTATAAGATGATTTGTTCTTTTTACTTCAAAAATTGTACATTTAATAGTATTTTATTATAAAATTACACAAAATGTAACGTTAGATCTATTAAAATTGTATGTAATACAGGAAATTATTGTTAACAAATTAACTGTTTTTTACTGTCGCTGTCACGTTTTAGTCCAGTGATTGATGAAGAAGATTCGGGTAGAAGCGTGTTTATTACAACAAAGTAAACTCAGTTAATCCACATAGATGTGAGACAGCGTACCATGCACAAACAATAATGGACAATGACTGAAAAGGTGGACGTCCAGAGCACAGGTGGTACAAAGGCCCACGGCGGAATCGATCGTGGGAGGAGCCAAGGCAGAGTAAGCGGTCCGACGACCAACGATGTAGCCAAGAGGTCTGGAGACGCTGGTGGAGCTGGGAGACTGAAAGGACCGGTTGACAACGGAGGTCCTGGAGGGCAGTGCGGTGTAACCTGGGCGCCAGAGGATCGAGGCGGAGGCGGTGCGACCGAGGACCCTGGTGAAGCCACAGGGAAGTCAGAGCCAGACGGAGCTGAATGGGTGGAAAGCCGAAGTGCAGCGGAAGGCTCGAAAGTCCGTAGCGCAGACAGGGTGAGTCAAACCAAGGTGGAAACAGCGGGACGAGGAAGCATGGCGAAGCAGAGGGGACGACGATCCAGGGTGGCGCAGAGGGAGGGAGGAGCCAAGGCGGAGTCGACTGCTCGACGGACCGAGTTGGAGCTACGGGCCTGGAGGTCTGAGGTGGAACACAGGAGTCGACACACCTTGGCTGATCTGGCGAACTAGAAGTCCATGGCGGATCAGAGTAGGTAAGAGCCAGTAAAGGATCCGAGGAACTGAAGGGCACCAATAAAGGTGGGCAGAGTGATCAAATAGCCTGGGCAGAGGAGGTGTGACAGGGAGGTAGGGTGGGTGTATTATCCATAGTACTGAAGTGTTTAAGCTGGGCAAGACCAGCGGTGAAAAAGTCTCTGAGGTGGGTAGGACTAGCAGTGATGAAGGCTCAGTACTGGATGGAATCAACGGAGGTCTTCCTCTTCCAGCTCTTCTCTATCTCCCACCGGCTCGTATGTAGAAGTCAGCAGACACAACTGGTCAGACTGAGCAGCTGCTTTCGGTTCCAGGACAGACGTGGCCTTACGCTCGGGCTCCATTGTGGGCATGTGCGTTGCCTCAGGGTCTGTGGTGGGCATCAGCTTGGTCTCCAGCTCTGCTCAAGCTCGTTTCCTGCCGTGGGCGAATACTCTGGCTCTGCAGTGGCCATTAACGCTGAGATCAGCTGAGGGTAAGTGCACTGCAGACATCGGAGGATCGCCTCTCTTCAGGTTCCTCCTTCCATGTCTGGTAGATTTAGGGGACTATAATAATATAGAGTCCAAGTCCAATAATGAGACTTTAGTGTCTCATCGTTAAAGTTTGTTCTTGCAGCCAGGTGACAGAATCTGGCGGAGTACTCCAAGATCAGGCATGAAAACTCCTCACCTTTCGGCGAAAATCGCCGTTTTAAAACCTAAAAGGGTCACCTACGTGATTTGTGCAGATCCGATGAGAAAATATTTATTGGGGGTGGGGGGGTCGTGGTCGAGGCCGAGGCCAGCATTTATCCCCTATAAAGTTACCATAAACTTCGCAGCTTTAAAAAACAATCATCATTCGGATCATTCCTAATGCCGAAACATGACAGCCAATATGAGTCAGAGTAACGTTAGGGCAGAAATGTTTTCAAAGTCTTTTACACCGTGAGTCTGACAACTGCCGATCAAAGAACCGCACGTCGGAAAGCAAGCCTGAGGTAAGTTAGTTTACAATGTTAACTGTCCTGTCAGATACAGACAGCAATGTTGCCAATGGCATTATTTTTACATTTTGACATAGTGGGCGAGATGATATCGCGAGCGGGCGCGGGCGCCGTGATCGCTGAGCGAGCAGGAACAAGTAATAAATAACAGTTAAGCAGTGTTATTCATTGCGCGGCTCGCGAGCCATGTGGCCAGCCAAGCTTTAATTTGTGGCTCGCATGGCGGTAAATAATACGGTGATATGATAATGCATTCACTAGAGATATTTCATAAAAACATTAATAACAAGTACATAACCCGTTAAAAACTTAAAGTGTCAGCTCTATTACAAATAATTTCGATCGGATTGAAAGGGGTGGTTTACAGAGAGAACGTGAAAAACCTTGATCGATTGAAAACCGAAACTGAAAGGACGACGTATGACGCGCGGAACGAGCTGTTCTCCTGATGAATAAAGTGTCATATAAATGAGTATCCTTTCATTCTATAATTCTCCTTTCACTCAGCATCTGTGAAGTGAGGCAGGACAACGGCTCACCAGTCCTTGTTTCAGATTATCATACAGACGACTGGTTTGGGGCATTTTTAATAAGTGATAAATAGTAGTAAATAGTTTTTTTTTTTTCTCTGACACCCGTTGAAACACGTAGATCAGCGGCCCATTGGTTCTTTTCTTGATTTACACTGGGCTAGCCCAATCACATCTTTAATGTGAAGTATAGAAATATACTCTTTCCAGTATAGACATTAGTACAAAACTAATTATGAAAGTTTCCTCTATTTTTTAATGCATTTGTTTTACAATATATGGCTATTACTATCATGGGATTAATATTATAACTATTATTGTAGCAGTAATGTAGACAGACACTGTAACTAAAAGAGTTTTGAAAATTTCTTTGTTTAATTTGCACCAGATTGATGAATTTAACATTAAAAAGCACAAAATTTTCTTACGGGGGAGCATGCCCCCGAACCCCCCTAGAGTGCCAGAGGTCCACTCATCACAGTGATCCAAAAGTCCTGTGACAAACACTGGTAATACTATGCCAATGCAGCTTACAGGTTTTTGGGGGGCATTTATCACTATGGAGTATAATTCAATTTTATTAATAAGTCAGAATTTCATCTGTTCGAGTTAACTCTTACGCGTTACTCACTCATTACATTTTGGGGGGGTGGGGGGTATATATGCCGCATGCCCGCATCCTTCTCACCTTTTTTACCCCTGACCTGTTTTCATGCCTGCAAGATAGAGCGGTTCTCTCAGAAGAGTTCAATAAACTGGGCTGCAATATCCATTTTCTTACTCAATTTGAGGGTCCGTTATTCTGTCACGTTTTAGTCCAATGATGACGAAGAAGATTCAGGTAGAACCGTGTTTATTAAAACAAAGGAAACTCAGTTAATCCACATAGATGTGAGACAGTGTGCCATGCACAAACAATAACAGACTATGGGCCCTATCTTGCACCCAGCGCAATTTACTTTGTACACCGACGCATGTTTCATTCCTATTTTGCACCCGCGCAAAGCGCGCTTTTCCCTCCACAGAAGCACGTCGCTAAACTAGGGAATGAACTTGCGCTCCCTGGGCGGTTCAGCGCAAAAAAGGAGGCGTGTTCCGGCGCAAACGTTCCCTGGTGCTATTTTACTGTTCCATAAAACAATTGCGCCACTGGCCAGAAAAAACCTAGTCTAAAGTCAGTGACGCGTTGCGCGTTGTTCATTATGCTATTTTAAGGGCGCATGCTTGACCATAATGTATAGCGTGCACAACGCTCATACACTGTGATTCTCTAATCTACACAGAAGCAGCAGTTTTCATTTTTGCAAATCATATTATTACAAACGATAGATAGATAGATAGATAGATAGATAGATAGATAGACAATTTATTATAAATATAATAATTTATTATAAAAGTATACATCTAGCTTACACATTTACCCACATTATTATATGCCTGTTTAATCGAAGCTAATTTGGGTGTGTTTCTCCCATCCCCAATGTCACTTCTCTCTCTTTTACGGCCGTGATGAGAGCGTTGGTCTCCTCAGCTGTTGAAGCGCTCCTGGCGTGCGCCTGGCAAATCCGCCGTTATAATAGCAATCCGCCAAGGAAAAAGTGCGTCTGCTCTTAAAGGGAATGTGAGATGATGCTCTGATTGGTTTATTTCACGTTACGCCCAAACCACACCTATGAATAATGAAGCTACTTCAGACCAACCCCTCTTAGATTTGCGCCCGGCGCAAGAGTCATTTATCCCGCCGGGAAAATAGCAACAGCGCTGAGACCCGCCCACAAAGTTACTTGCGCTTTGCGCTTTGACACTTGCGTTTCAGATCGTTAAAATAGGGCCCTCTGACTGAAAGGAACAGAGGAACTTAAATACACAAGGTGACATGCTCAAATACAAACAGTTGTGCTCTAATTAGGAACATAATGAATCACCATGACAACTGATTAATGACGTGCAAACAGGAACATAGACATACAGCAACTAAGAGGAACATAATAAGAGTCCATGAAAATGAAACTAAAGCTAAAATGAACATAAGGGGCTTTCGCACCGGAGGAACCTTTTCATAGTTTCTAGAACTATTGGTGGAAGTACCTGGATTTTGCCGTGTTCGCACCGCAGGAACTAGGAACGATTTTAGTTCTAGGTACTCCTTTTGGAGGAACTAATTTAGCTCCTACTTCAGAGTAGGGTCTAAACCAGCATTATAGGAACTATTCATGACGTTAGTATACGCTGATTGGCCAAACGCACGCGAAGCACCAGCACCCGCCATTTTTAAAAAGCTGTGTAAACACAGATTATAGCCTATATATTTACTCCAGAAAATAACTCTATGAACATGGAAAAGAGTGATAGATGGGCCTCTTAACCTTTACGCTGAAGAGAAAATCCAACGCAACTTTGAGGGGACCAAGCGAAACATGATTATGTATTTCTGATCAGCTAGCAACACTGGACATCAACCACACGGCATATGCTAATAACTTTTCATTACTCTCTACTTTTATGTATAGCAGTTCTATCTAATGACATATTAGACAGGACTGTTTGACAGATCGTAAACTAATGAACGAGCACAGGGGAGAATGCGAGCACAGTGTGGCTCTAACTGGCGTTCTCAGCGCCGTCAAAATAAAAATCACAACAACAAGCCCGGCTTGCGTCACTTCAGAGTTCCTACTGGCGGTGTGAATGCAACCAGGAAAATTTTCCTAGGGGAACCATTAGTTCTCAGGGAACCACCCAGTGCGAAAGCCCCTATAATGGTGACAGTTGCATTTTTTAGTCTTTTACAGTTAAAATTACAACCATGTTTACAGTTTGTATATTACAATTTAAATGTTTTTATACAACTCAGTTTTTATTTAAGTGTTGATTATTTCGCAAAAATAAAGCATTAGAAATGGAATTTGAACTTGTTAATTTTGTTCACCTTTAATATTACAGTAATGCAGTACCTAACAGGGTTCATATTTATATGATATACCTGAATATCCAAAACAAATGGAATTGAATCGATACATGAAATCTGTTAATGCCCAGCCTGAAAAGTGTCTTGCAGTCATGCATAGTTCCCAAGACTGCAAAACTTACCACTAAGTGATAATGTCCATGCAACTGTGAGTATTCATACACTCTGATATCTTTTGTCCACTATACATGCTGGGCAGAAGATGCTGGAAATTCAAGGTATTAAAAACTATTTGTCAGTGTCAGACAACAGACAGGCCCTGAAACCTGCCCTGCCCATCAGCCAATGAGAATCCAGACAATGTTACCACCAGTGACCGACCAAGGAAGCATGCTGATGAAGACCTTTGAGTAGATGCTTCTTATGTGAGTATTTGGACTTTCTCTTTTTAATCTCTCTCACTAACACGTGTGAATTCCTCTTCCTCCTGCTAGCTTCTCTGTATTCTCTGTCTCTTTCACCCCCTTGAACGCTATCTTTCTGTGCTCAGGTCATAATACAGAGGGCAGATTAGCTCCTGTAGGCTTTGATGCACCATAAGGTCAGCTCTGAGATCGATGTTGCAAAAGAAAAAAACAAAAACTGAAAAAAAAACCCTGCATGCACACAAACTCACCCTTCTGAACAATCAATGACTCTTTATATTTATCTGAGGGGGGCCTGATAGTGTCTGAAGCATCAGAGCTTTCTCCAGCACTCATCTTTGATAGGCTGTGACACATTTTCTCACTGTTCTCTGATCCTAGTCAATTAAGTAGTTTCATCTGAGCAGCATCACAAAGACACCGGCTGTTGCTTTGACTAACGCACCATAAATTCAGCCATGCATCAATTTTCCTGGAAGTAAAAATCAATTAGGGGTCATTCTACATAAATATTACAATTGTATGAATGTAACAAGATTGAGTGCACTTATGTAAATTAATTGATTTAAAATGTTATGTAAGATATAGATGGAGAAATATAATGACTAGGCATATCTGCATTACTAGAAAAACAGCATTAAGTTGAAAATGTGATTGCTGTCGAAAAAAATTTGCAGAGATTCGATAGTTTTGTATTTGTTTGATGACATTTTTGTTTTGTTTTTATTTAATTTTTTAACATCAACCTTCCTACTACGGCTAAAAATGAGCCAATCGTAAAAAAAAAAAAAAATGCATGTATTATTATGTGTATTCTCACACATCAATAAAAAGTTAATCCTTTAACTAGTATGAAAGCAATGGAATAATGTACTATTGATAAAGATTATTAATCTTAAGAGTCACACTTTTTTATTATGAAAGTCAGAAAAGTAGCTTTATTATAAATTAATAATTTAATATTAATTAATGGCTGCAACTAATGATTATTTTTAAAACGAATTAATCTCTCGTTATTTCTTTGATTAAAGAAATTAATTAAAAATTAACCTTTAAACATTTTTTTTTTTTTTTAAGTATTCATCCAATCAATATGCAATTTGATAGTAAATTAATCTATGTACATAATAGACTATGCTATACAGTGCGCAAAAAATTATAATAAGCAAAAGCAAAAGCACAGACTAAATGTTCTTTTAAATACTGATTTCTTAATGTAAAGCAATGAACCCCTGGTTTCACAGACCAGGCTTAAGCCTATTCCCAGACTAAAATGCATGTTTGAGCTGTTCTGAAAGCAACTTGCACTGGCATATCTCAAAATATGTCAGTGCCATTGTTTTGTCTCAAGATGCACACCAGTAATGTTTTTCTAAGGCACGTTTATAAAAGCTTCTTAAATGTCCTAATTTAACTAAGGCCTAATCCTGGCTTGATCTAAGCCCTGTCTGTAAAACCAGGCTGAAATGTGTATGTATAATGTAGGCTATATTTGAGAAAATGTGTCTTTTAAGGTCCCTGATACTGTCTCTGAAGGATTCCTTTAGCTTACAGAAAGAAAGGTGATATGTTTCCAGCCCTATGGGGGAGACAGACCTTTAACACAAAGCAAAAGCCGGTTCTGAAAGAAACTGAGTTTAAACAAGAGCTCAAAGGATTTGTGGCTGCTTACACAGATTCTCCTTAAAATCCTCCTAAACAAAAATCAAGTTGTACAAGATTCATGTAACAATTTCATTTGATTAGTTAGGCAAAATTATATTTATTGTGATTATTGCTCACTTATATCTTTAATTTATAGGTATGTATAAGAATCTGCACAATTGCCCTTTGAGTATCCCATTGGGCCTTAGTGCTTAATATTACAGCATGAAAGGAATATAATATACGTTTGCCTGGTTTCACAGACAAGGCTTTAGTCTAGTCCAAGAGTAAAATATATGTTTGAGCTGTATTAACTGAAAGCATCTTGTACTGACATATCTTAAGATATGTCAGTGCCATCGTTTGGCCTCAAGATGTAGTTAGTAAAAGACAAGTAATGCCTAGGCACGTTTAGAAAAGCTCCTTAAATGTCCTAATTTAACTAAGGCTTAATCATGGCTTAATCTAAGCCCTGTCTGTGAAACCAGGGGCCAGTTGCATAAACGTAGCCATTAAATTAAGACTGTGTCTTAAGAACTATATGATCAACTAGAAGTTAGTTAGAGGTAATCAGTCTTACTGTTCGGTGTCAAATTAGACCAATCTACGTTTTTATGTTACTGACGTTAAAAAGTTATTAACAGTCTTAAAGAATAAAATTGGATGACTAACTTGTAAGACTAGTCTTGACAGTTTATGCAACATAATGTATACTTTATATTGATTGTTTAAAACAAATGAGACAATCGGTAACACTTAACTTAAACTTAACCTATATGGTTTTTCATAATGTAGGTTATAATGCATTATATCTTTTCATTAATAATTGTAACCAAAGTTAAAATTCATTATAATATTTGCTGATTCCTTGTTACATGTGAAACTGGTTGTTTGTCATGCGTTTTAAAGCTGTAACAACTATTATATTGTATTAAAACTGTGGTTATAACTATTCATGATACCATACAAAGCATAATTAATGCATGCTTTTTTTAATGTATAAGGGCTCTTATGATCTTTAAGTGGAGTGTTACCAGACAATCGTTCTGAATTTATTTATTTTAGTATTATATATTATATTTTATGTAATGAAACAAGCACGTTTTTATATCTTTTGGTTATTGATAATTATGTGAATGAGGAAACAGAGAAGGACGATATAGGGAAAACATTGCTAAGCAAATGGCATGTGTGATTAGAACACTATTCAGGGGTCTTGGACCATTCTAAGACCCTTTTTGTGGCCCCGGGGGACGGCAGAGGCCCTGGCAGCTAAGGCCATTAGCAATTAGCATGGATATCTTATGAGGAAAAGGGTCAGAAATGACCCTCAGAGTAGGCAAAGGAGAAAGAGAGGAAGAGGGGCTCGAGTGCTTTTTCTTGTTTCTCCTCCTGTGTGGCCGAGAGGGAGTAAGGCGATCCCAAACACACACGCATACAGTACACACACACTGACACGCGCACACACTCCCCAAGTCCCTTCACATATGCTCTTTGGCATGAAGAACTGCCATGGGAGCCCCTGTTTCATTAGTGTAATTAACTGTGAGAGAGAGAGAGAGAGAGAGAGAGAGAGAAAAGGAGAGAGCAAGAGAAGGCGAGACTTTGAGGTAGATGCTATAACTTTACATGGATTATTTTATTATAAAAAAAAACCTAACAAAGCAGTGTTAGACTTGTTCTGGCACCAGCAAATAATGGACACAAACAGTAATACATTTTTAAAATAAAAGTTTAAAAGACTAAATGTAAAATTACACTACTGTTCAAAAGTTTGGTAAGAATTTTAAAATGTTTTCGAAATAAATATTTTATGCTCACCAAGGGTTTTGATTGAAAACAGAAGTATTGTGAAATACTATTACAATTTAAAAATAGCTGTTAAAATATTTAAATGAGAATTTTTAGAAGTTGTTTCTCCAGTCTTCAGTGTCACATGATCCTTTAGAGATTATTCTAATATGTTGATTTGGTGCTCAGGGAAAAGTTCTATTATTATCAATGTTAAAAACAGCTGCTTCATATTTTTGTGAAAACAGTGATACATTTTTTCATATTCTTTGATGAATAGAAACAAGTTGTGTGTCCTTTCTAAATATTTAAGAAATATTTGCATGTATATACTGTATATATATATATATATATATTTATACATAATTTATATTATATATACATATACATTTTTTTTTCTTAAATATATACATGCATGTGTGTGTATTTATATATACAAAATAATTATACACAGCACTCAGACTCACACATATATTATGTAAACAAAAACTTTTATTTTGGATTAATCATGATTAATCTTTGCCCAGCACCAAAAATGATACATTTCTTTAAAAACTTACTTTTGAATGGTAATGTATATTGAATTACTACATTGAATTACTACAAAATAATAAAATGAGCAACTAGCAATGACCAAGAACCTTACCAAGCATCTAGATCTTACACACCTTAGCAACTGCATAAGCACCCTGGCAACCAATCGTGGTGAAAGCAAGCACTTTCTTCAAAAAAATGCCAAAATCTGGTTATAACTTGTGGAAAAATTCCCATTTTCTCTTCCCTCATTTTTTTTCTTGTAATTTTCCTTCTGTTTTATTGTGCCCTCTCTTCTTCAGCAGCCCGTGGTGAAAATTACATTGTATTGCATCCTCTCAGGCCTGTCCCCCCTCTCCTCTCTCTCTCTCTCTCTCTCTCTCTCTGCCTCTCACAGCTCTCGTTCAGTCAACAGACTGTAAAGAATAAATAATAAAAAAGTATTGATTATTTTGATGACTTCACAATTCAATTAGGTATTAATTTTGCCCTCCACTGGACCTATCAGGCAGCTCAAAGGGGAAAGAAGGGATGGGAGGAGGGAGGGATGGATGGATGTTGTGACTTAAATGAATGCAGCATTAGAGGCTCCCTCGTTCAGCAGCGTTCCGAGATAGAGGGGCACATCGATGCGTTGGTGAGTCGCTTGTGCATAAGTGCACTGAGAAAAAAAAAAAAACTCCAGTGAAGCGATGACAAGAGACATTGTTGCAAAGCATATGAGTATTGACCAAGCGGTCCGGACCGCAAATGCCAGCTTAAACTATTCCTATTGATTAACATTTTCATAGATTATCATGTGTCATATCAAACTCTCATGCACTCCGTCTGATAAGCACATTAACAGAAGCCCCACGGGCTGCCATTCATCGACCCTCCTGAGGTGGGGCAGAATTAAGGGGGGCAGGAGTCCCGTGATGGCGTTTGATTTTCTCCGTTCCCCGCAAGGCTCGATCCGAACTGGTCATCTGGCCCCCATCTCGCACTCATTTGGACAGAAACGACTCTATAAATAAGGGAGCGTGAAAAGAGAAAAGCAGCTTTTTTTGCCCTCCCCATGTCTACACATTTGTTTGTACGTCTCACCATCAGAAGGTGTGGGGGGAGGTACTTCTGAAGCGCACGAGAGAGAGAGAGAGAGAGAGAGAGAGAGAGAGAGAGAGAGAGAGAGAGAGTGAGTGGAGGTGACATCTCGAGCAAGTCTCCAGAGGCAATCCCAGGCTTGCGCCAGCAGTACTTGATGTATTTGCGTTATCCACACTGGTTTTTGGGCTTTGTGACAAGCATGCACTGACTGATCTCGCATCACACTCTGGCAAGCTCTAACTGCTCTTGGATTTTAGCAAAGTAAGATTATTGGAGCGTAAAACATTCTAATATTTTTCTCTTTCATCTGGAAGCACCTTTCTGGTAAGTTTCATGTTGTCATAGAACTTTTTCTCGCTTCTGTCTATTGATTTAAACCTTACTTATTCTTTATTTACTGAACTATTTACTTAAATGGTCTTTAATTTTGGTAACTCACTATTAACTAGTTGCTTATTAGCATTAATATTACTAGCATATTGGCTGTTTATTAGTACTTATAAAGCACATATTAATGCCTTATTCTGCATGACCATATTCTACATCCGTTAATCTTACCCATATCTTAACTTAACAACTACCTTACTAACTATTAATAAGGATCAGTTAGGAGTTTATTGAGGCAAAAGTAACTGTTAATAGTGAGAATTGGACCCTAAACTAAAGTGTGACCTTAATTTTTATTTATATATCTTTAATGTATTTATTGTGTGTATTTTACGAAAAGTTCTTCAAAAGAACTCTAGGGTTAATACTTAAAACAAAACATCACAAAATTGCTCTTCTAATCAACAGACTGATTGGGTGAGAACAATCTGTGAATATTAATAGAATATGTAAATCAAAGTTGACTGAAGTGGACCATTACATTCTCAATGAAGTCTCAAATATAAATATATGTATATGTATATATTAACTATATATACATATATACATATATATATATATATATATATATATATATATATATATATATATATATATATATAAACTCTTACTTGCATTCTTACTGTTAAGTGCAAAAAGTTTTGTTAATTAAAACAAAACACTTTTTTGCTTAACAAATGTGCCACATTTATATGTAACTTAAGTGTTCTATTTTAATGCTGATGGCTCTTGGGTGATACTCATGAAAATTAGTCATTTGACAAGTGGAGCATTTTTAACCAAAATCTTTTCAAATTTCTGCCATCCACAAGAGCTCTTCAGCGCTACAACCAGCAGCAACAGCCAGAGTACCGTCCAAAAAAAAAAAAAAGAAAGAGAGAGAGCAAGCGCTACCATTGAGAGTATTAGAAGAGGTGGCGAGTTTCAGAAAGCAAAGAGAGAGAGACAGAAAGCGAGGGAATGAACGGACATGTGTGTGCGTGAGACCCAGTGAGAGTGAACCAGTGCGTGCCAAAGCTAACATCACTTCTTTTGCCTTTCCCCCCCCTCATTGTCCTCCCGACTTGATCCTTCCTCCAGGATCCGATGATCACAGGGCAGCTGAGCAAACCGCTGCTCCCCCTGCGTGCCGATATGGACGCCTGCGAGCTGCGGGATGACGACAAAGCGGCCAGCCCGGACAGCGAGCTCAACGATGAGCCCTTGCTCCTGTCAGCTGACACAGACTCGGAAGAGAAGATGTATGGTGAGTCCCAGCCATCATCGTCCTTGTTATTGTGACTGACACCCCGGGGTCATGTGCGGGGGGAACTTAACACCGACGAGTGTGTTTGTTTGTTTGTGTCTGCGAGATGTTGTGGTGTAGAAAGCGCTGGAACAGAGCAGGTGAAAGTTGTGGTTCAAGTGTATTGTGTCTCTTACTCGTTTTAAGATGACCTCGAATTATGTCTCATAATTCTTTAGATTTAAGTTTGTTTGTAATATATTGTTTTTATTGAGTGTAAATGTTTATAAAGTCCAAATGAAGTTGTTCTTCAAGTTTTCTCTGTATTTGAATAGTTGATATTTCATAATGCGTTTTACCGGCCGATCTGTCAAATTTCCACTGTGGAAAGCTTGTGGAGGAAGTGTCCTTTTCCTGTGACGCTGGTGGGGTGCAGCCATGCGGTATGTGGGGACCAGTTTTTTTGTTGGTGTTCATAAAGCAGAAAAATGTGACAGAATCTGGGGCAAATAGGCAACAGGAGACGTATAATGTACACGCGCACACACTCATCTGTCATACAGGGTGACATTTCTTCACATTTGAGATCTCCTCGGCTTAGGCTGAAGATAAAATGAGAGAAAGTGAAGAGGCCTGAGGGAGAGAAATGTGATTGTTGTGGCTCCACGGCCTTCAGATTAAGGAGGAGCAACTTATACCCTGAATCTCTTTAAAAGACGCTGCATACATTCAAGAGTGACGTTGTTGTTATAATAATAATGATGATAATAATAATAAATCGATACAGTGAATATTATTATTTTATTACTAATATTGTATTACTATATGTTTATTACTAATAATATTTATTATGGATATGTATACTTGTATGAAAAGATCTGTTTCAGTGCAATACTATTTCAGAAGTTTAAAATTGTTAATATGCTAGATGAAGTTTAATAAAAAAAAAAAAATAGAAAATTATTTTAAACATTAAACAGGCTTTTTAATTATGCATTATCTTTTCTGAGTTCTGAGCATACTTTATCGAATTTTGGTATATTTGATGAGCGCTGATAAAATATATTTTAAAATCTTAACATGTTGGATATAATTAACATCCTAAAATAGTGTATTATGTATTATGTTAAAATTTGATGTACCTTGCAGTCAGGATATTTGCTCAGAAAAAAAGCCTTTAGGATCCTTCCACTGCTCAGCAGTGATGTAGTGTGTGAAAAGATAGGTTTCCAGCCCTTTGGATTGAGCGTGCATTGATGTGATTGTCAATTTGGAAATATTAATGATACTTTTTAAGACTCGTGTAACCTTGCTGCTAGCTTCTTTCAGACAGATTTTAATTTTTCAATTTGAATAGAAGTCAGAAACACTTAAACCATTCAGAATTGACCTACAATTTTCTCAGTTTGAATTCCTGCTAATGAGCTTATAGACTCCAAACATCACCTTTAAAATTTTTTCTTTTATGACATTCACCGTTATATTTCATTTCCTAAAGTAACATGCACCACACAGGAGTTTCATAACTTTTAGTTTTTTCTTGCGTGTGTCTGTCCTTTTCTGCTCTATAATCTTCTACCTTAAAGAAATAAAGACATTCTGTTGTGCTTATATATTTAATTTGTGTGCATAATTCTGAATTCATTACAAACTATTTATTCTTACTGATGAATGCACTTTTAATGACGAAACAAAGAAGCACAAGTGCGGACGTGCACTCCACCACTAGAACATTTGCAATATATGAAATATATGAAAATTACATTAATGAAAGTGAGTCAACATGTTCTCAAAGATGCATTAAAATATTTCAAATAAATTTAAAAGGGCACATGCATAAAAACTACTTCTTTATTAAACATCCAGCCAGTAAAGTGACCTCCTCAGAACACTTACAGGCTATAGAAGTGTTTTGCACTCAGCCTTGAACGTGTTCTACTGTTTCTTGCATTCATCTATGTAATTCCTGGCAATTATTCACATTAATATTTCTAAAGCTTTTTTTATTCATTTTAGTTGATACGATGTAAAGTTAGCAAGGTGGATTCTGTGCTTTAGCTTTGATATTCAGTAGCTGTGACTGCATCTCCCTCTTGTCTGTGTTCACAGTTAGACTGATGCCCGTAGGGAGCTTTTCTATTGCTCTCTATGTTAGAACTAACAGAATTACATGAATGACAATAGATTTGGACCCCCTGCCACTCACCTGATTAGAAAAAACTTTTAATGCAATCAGATTACTTTTTATATCTACATTAAAATCCAAACTATACATTTTTGTTAATAGTTATTTGTTATTTGTTTAAAAATTAATTAACGTTTTATTAGAATGTTGCATTTGTTGATTATTGCAATCAATATATTTAATGGAGAAAAATTATTTCAGGTTTAAATGAGTATTATTTAATATGATGAATGATGAAGCTGAATTTTATTCTGTAATAACCTTGCTTTTGATGAACTGGCTCAGGTACTCGGTCCTCATTACAGTCCGGTTTGAGCTATCACTGAAGCTGTGTTACATTAGACATTAAAAGAACAGAATAAAGAGTATTGCTTGGTGTTTTGAGATGAATTATACATCAAACATCGGCTACCCCCTTATGTGCACCAAACGCACATAACAAGAGTGTATGTGCGTGTTTGCGTGGGGCGCATAGTTTAGAACGCGGTAGACAGAATTTTTTCGAGAGAATGGATTTGAGAGCGGGACTGCGGGCGGGCGAAGTGTAGGCTGTCACCACGGTGATGGTGTGTCACCACGGCGGGTCTTCTTGCTGATTTGATTTGGGGAGTTGGGGTGGGGGGTGTTGGCAAGGGGTGGGGTGGGGGGCGTTTGTGTCTGATCCCCGTCCGAACCTCTCTGTCAGGCCCTGATCAGTCTTGTGGTTCCCGCTGTCAGTCTGATGAATTTTTTAGAATATCCCAAGGCAAGAAAAGCCCAGTTACTGTTTCATAATGCCAGTGTTACAATTTTCTTTAATAAGCATCAAACCTGCTTTTGTTTGCTTGTTGCTTTTTCTCTTTACGCCCAGCTTTACAGCTCATTGTCTATCTGTCAATCTATTCCTTTTTGTAAAATCTCACTTTTTTCTGCACGCTTACACACACATACGCACACACGCACAAACAATTTGATGTAGGCGCATTCTTTTTCAGACCATTTTTTATTGAATTAATACATTTCTCATTTTTTAGCATGTGGTCAGCCTAGGTTTAACATTATTTAAAAAATACGACCCTTTCTTTTTAAGGCCACCAAATGGAGCATCGCTTGCTCTTTTCTTGCCCCGTGAGAGGTACACCAGGCAGGGGCCGTGGGCAGTGCCAGGGGGCTGCTCGGGGCAAACGGGCACGGCTGAATCTGTCCTTGGGCATAGTTGTCCATCAGTGAAATGTCTGAAAGGTCATTGTAGTTTGGTTACAGAAAGCATTGAGTAGGAAAGATGGGTAATAACAGGAAAAAGAAGTGCAGTTGATATTATTTTTTTCTTCTTTTTATTTGAACTTTGGAACTTTTTTGTTTAATTTGTTTAATAAATTGTCTTTTTTGTATTTGTTATTATATGTAAAATTACTTTTTAATTAAAAAGCCAATAAATGTATTTAATAAAAAAAAAAAATATATATATATATAAACGGTACATGTATTCGTCCCAAACTGTACGGTACGGACGTCACGGTTCAGTGCATGCAGTCGCACGACGAATACAGTCAATCACAGGCGATCCACACTCCAATCCAGAAGGGGGCGCGCACGGTAATCCAGCGCTGTTTGCTACCAGTAAAAAGTGCAGAAGAATATATAATATAATATATAGAATATAATCGATATTTTTTAGGGCTGGGCGATGATTAATTGCATCCGAAATAAAAGTATGTGTTTACAAAATAAATGTTTGTGTACGGTGTATAATTATTTAGTGTATATAAATACACACACATGCATGCATATATTAGAGAAATATTTCCATGTATATACTGTATTTATATTTATATATAATTTATATTATATATAAATATAAACATTTTATATATAAATAACACATTTTTCTTAAATATATAAATGCATGTGTGTGTATTTATATTTACTAAATAATTATACACAGTACACACACATATATTATGTAAACACATACTTTTATTTTGGATCCAGCCCTAATATTTTTACATCTCTCAACCAGTGTTTCAACTGAGGAAAGATATCAATAAAACAGCTTGAGAATAATTTCTCACATAGCATTACATTTACCTCAGGCATTTAGTGTTGACAGCATGTTAGTTAGACTGAGAAATGAACTCTAGAGAGGAGCATTTCGTATATGCACTTTATTAGCCTGTTCATAATATTTACTTAACCTGTTGCTAATGTCTTGATTATTTAATGTACGTTTAAATAAATTTGTCATATTATGACAGCCACTGTGTAAATGATTATATTTCAAAAAAGGAATTGGAGTAGAAATTAACTTTTTATAATTAGATTTAGATGTTAATGCAAAACCTGCCCTATGTGCAATTTACATGTTTTTTTGTTTTTATTTGAGTGTTGATTATTATATCTAAAAATAAATAGCCCCTACCGAACCGTGACTTCAAAACCGTCATGTTTGTTTACCGTTACACCCCTAAAAAGATCAAGCTTGTATTTTTTTTAATCCACACAACATGGTTAAATTATTATTATTAATATAAATTTAAATATAAAGATTATTTATATATATATATATATATATATATACACACACACACACACACACACACACACATATATATATATATATATATATATAATATTTATATTTAAATTTATATTAATAATAATAATTTAACCATGTTGTGTGGATTAAAAAAAATACAAGCTTGATTTGAAGTCATCTACATTATCTGTATCTACATGCTGGATGGATCTCAATTTTTAAAGCTTCATATTGCACATTTCAAGAGGCTGTATTTTTCTCCATATGCCAATTCATGCTGAAGTGATTTATTTTCTTTGGCTAGACATTGTTAGATTAAATCATCTACTGCTGACCTCTGAGGAGGTTCTGTATGTTTAAAGGTCATAGAAGTGAAATACATATGTCTAACAACTCAATTGATACGCCCGAGCACAGCGGCATTGAGTGAACTTTTGCATTGTCTGTTTAAAAAGATCAGACCAAAAGGATGAGGAAATTAAATAGCTTATTTGCATACCTTTCCTTGGCTGATTTTCAACACCGATTGAGTGTAGGTGATAACAAGAATGCCGGCTAGATGTTTTTCAATGAAAAATTCAGCATAAAAGGCCACATCAAAGAATCACTTGTGCATGTATGGACAAATGTGCAGTCTAATTTCCACTCAAACACATACGTGTGACGGCCGACAAAAGACTGGCCTTGACATTTTCTTTAAAATGTTGAGGGGGAGAGGGGGGGAGGAGGAGGAGGAGGAGAGGGGGGGGCATTCTACAGGAGTATAAAGGGCCACAGAGAGAAAAGATGGAGAATATGATGGGAACATTCTGTGGGTTTTATCAAGAAGTTAACTTCACCGAAGCTCCCAATGCAAGCATGATGGGAGTTTGTTTTGAGTACAATTGAGAGAGTGAAATAGATGATTGAACAAATGCTTTGACTTTTTTGCGTTGGTGTAGATTCTCAATGTAACTAAATGGAATTGTGTTTTATTTTGCACTACTAAGAGGTGGTGATAAAAGAAATGTGTTTTATAAATATAGTCAAACCCAAATTTACCTTCAGCATTTCTCACATTATCACAGTTTATTCGCTATAGTTTTGAAAATGGTTATAAAATATGACAAGAACTCAGAGTTATCACATCATTTGATATTTCACTGGTTTTGTCCATCCTTCTGTTAGACTGTCTCACAAATGATTTAGGTTGAATAGCGGTCAGCTGTTAAATTTAAGTACACAATTAGATTATACCAATTTAGGTCAACCAATTAAAGCAAAGCTTAATTTTGTTCAGTCTGTGGTGTAAAAAGGTCGCATCAGCAATTAAAGAAAAAACACTTAAGCAAAACATGGTCAGGTCAAAGTGTCTGAATAACTTTTGGTCCCAAATTTTTATAGATTTTACTGGTAGTCCACTGTATGAAGAATTTTTGGGTATAATATGTCACAGTTTACTTTATTTTGATATCCTCACTTACATAAATGAACTATAGTGTCCTGCACCCACTAGTATCAAAATATATAAAAAATTATATCTGGATATCAAATGATATACGATATCGATACGCGATACGATAATGCTTAAAGTGTGTAAAATAAACTTAAATTATCTTTAAAATATATTTAAAATTATATAACCTACATATGTGTTTCACAATCTTTTTGTGACAAGAAAACATCCCTACAGCTTCTGAAAGTGAACATCAGTGTTTTACTGTAGCATAAGAAGTGTTATATTAACATCAGTGGGGTTTAGGGTTTCAGGTTATCCTACATTAGGGTTATTTAACAACAGAAACTGAATAATCAAATGTAAAAATAAAACACTGCTTAGTTTTCACTGTATGAATTAAATATATACTGATTCTTATAAAGCTACAAAAGTTATTCAGCCAAGAGCAGTGAGTGATTTTCTCTTTGTCTTTGGTTCATGACCCCAGTTATTGCAAGCCATTGCGATATGCATATCGCGATACATACATTTGCGATATTTCGATATATTGTGCAGCCCTAATATCTGGTGTCTGAATCATTTTTGGTTTGACTGTATATATAAAACAGGTACTTTTAAACGACAGCCTTTTTTGTTGAAACATTGTCCACTCAAAAACAAGTACAAAAAAAGTATGAAATATGGCTCTAAAATGTTTTATGATCCAGCTCTTTTTGCGTTTTAAAATCGTTGACCGATTCATCTGGCCTGCTCAGGTGGTGTTTTATGATAAAAGAAGCAGATTAATTCTCAACCGTGTGTTTATACAGTCCGCTTTAAACCCCTTTTGTGTCGTTCGGAATGGGATTATGGCTATATTTAAGGCCGTTGACTCCCTCATCTCCCTCTCACTTTCAACTCCCAATGTTTTTCGACCTCCCCCGCTTTTTAAAAAGCTAATTTCTCCAGGTTTCACTCTAGCTATCGCACGCAAACATCCACAACAACCCCGTCCCTATTTATTGTAAGGTACATTAGCTGCAAAAGCAGTGGTTAGGAGGCCAAACTCCTGTTTTTTCGCTCTTACTTGTGAGATGGGTTGTGTGTGTGTGTGTACAGTGGCTGTCTACTCTTTTCTAAGAGACCCGCCTCCTCTCCAGCATCCCAAGACAAGATAATAAGGCACTCGGAGGCACAATCCGGCATTATATTCAGCCACCAAAGCCTTGTCTCTTGTCAGTTTGCATTTTATTCGGGCCCAGGATGTGACGCTTCTATCATCAGCCTGTCATGAGGAGAGGACCAGAGAGAGACAGGGCCACTCATTTCATACACTTAACGTCCACGCCAAATGGCCAGCACTTATACCGATTCCGCCGAAATGGAGGACACGTTCCAGCCCAGGGGTCACCTTCAGCGGGGAGAATGGGAGGGGAAAAAAGGCACGAAAAGATAAAAGAAATGTGTATTGATTTGTGTAATTGAGGGGGAGTTTGAGAGGAAAATGTATCTGGTGTAGACAAGAGAAGGGGGAGAAGGTGTATGACTCAATGCAGTGTTCTTTAAGAGAAGAACGTACCATTCAACTGGAACGCGCAACATTTTGAGTCGGGAAATTGTACTTTAAGCTGAGGTGATGTTTTTTGACAACCAATCGTCATTTAAAAGTAACGCTGAGTGTCTAAAAGTCAACCTGGAGCCATAAATTAGTGTATTTTAATTGATAGCCACAAGCAAAACACATTAGTAGCTTGTCCTAGTCCTTTTTTCGGCCTCGTTTGTACACATATATAAGCATGCACATAGACATTAGCCTTTTATACTCCCTCTAAGGCCTCCCAAATAAAAAAAACACACACACATTATGTTTGTGTAATCAGCTTAGCTTAAAATAGTGAGGAGGGGGTTCGGTGCTAATGCAAAAGGGCCTTGATGTGCCTCGCTCAGGTTAAGTAATAAAGTGACACAGACACAGTCTTTTAAATGAGGCTGGTCCTTTTTAAATAGAGCGCACTAGCCCCGAGTGCCTCTCCTCAGGAGTTAGATCTCATTATAGGGCAGGCTTGGGCCTTTAGTTGGCTGCTTTGAGCTGGGATCTGCCCCCATCTCCCTAATGCATGCCTACCAAGCATGTGTAATCCACTCGCTAATGCGTCTGTACCGCCAGCGGCTACAGATAAGATGCTATTCTGGGGGGGGATAGCAGGGGTTGGGCAGGAGCGGTCCTGGGTCCGCTTTTGTTTTAGAAACATTGCTGGTAGGGTCAGCGAGGACAGCGGAAATTAATTGGCACTTCCATCTAAAGTTTGTAAAGGATGGAGGAAGGGATTTTCTGCTCAATTGGACAGAGGGCTGTTATTGAAGATATTTTGGGTTGTTCCACAAGTATTTGCTGATTGAAGTGAATGTTTCTTGTTTTGTGCTCAAAGTTAATCTCCAAACTGCCTCTCAGCATCTTGTGGAGTTTCTGTGTCTAGTTAAATTAAATTTTGGGGTGTTTATATTTCATAACGCAAAACATGGTCACATAAAGTATTATGAGCTGGAATTATTCCCTTTCCCTTATTTTCTTTCACATCAGAGATGTGTTTTGGATGCTGGCTCCCAGTGTGAGATGTCAGTACTATAGGCTTGTTAACTTTTTAAGATTCCACTTTTTTAGTTTTTGTTACCCCAGTTACGAATTATGAATTTTTGTAATTACATTTGACATTTTCCTAGCAATTTCTTCCTTCACATTTTTTTTTTCTCTTCGCGATATTACAAAAAAACCCCCCATTTTCCTGTAGAAAAAGAACATTTGCAACAAGCTTCTTGTTATTGATCCTTGATCAGAGACCATGAAAGACCATGTTGGTTGACAAGGTTGAAATTGGATATGCTGGTTCAATGGCATTGGAACCAGTACTGAACCTAGCTCAAACCAGCATGGATGCTACTGTTCAAAGTTTGGAGTTGTTAAGATATATATATATATATATATATACAAATTTCAAGAAAGTATGCTCTGACACCAATGCAACATTTATTTGATAAAAAATACAGTAAAAACTATTTAAAGAAGTTTTTTTCTATTACAATATTTTAAAATGTAATTTATTCTTGTGATGGCAATGCAAAATTTTCAGCATTATTATTTCAGTCTTCAGTGTCACATGATCCTCCAGAAATCATTCTAATATGCTGACTTGCCGCTCAAGAAACATTTCCTATTATTATCAATCTTGAAAACAGTTGTGCTGCTAAATAGTGGAAACCAGATTTTTTAAGGATCATTTAATATATTCTTTAAAATAGAAATCTTTTGTAACATTACTGTCACTTTTGATTAATTGAATGCATCATTGCTGAATTAAAGTATTATTATTATTTTGTTAAAACGTTACTGACCTCAGACTGGGAAATAGTCCTAATTCATCTTTCATCAGAGTAATGTACAGTTTTTCCCTTCTGACAAAAAAAACAAAACAATCAGTCTAGAAATGATTCAAAGAAAATGAATGATATGCTTATTCCATATGCTATGCTTTATTATTCTGAATGTAAAAAGAATGACACAATGTTTGTGTTCCCTCACAAACATTCCCGAAATGTATGTTGCTTCCATCGCGTGGGATAATTGAAGCCGTCAGCTAATCATACGGGTAGAGAGGGTGGTCATCGTTGGATGAAAAATGACAATCTTGTGTTTGTCTGGTACAATGCGAAGCGCAGTGCGTAGCCGGTAACTAGAGTCTGGATGTCCTTCACAGACCCTTTATTATTTATGATGGAGTCTCTTTGAGCACTGACCAGTACTAATGCATAACCCCCTGTCCTTCTGCCTCATACCATCCCTTTGAAACCAAAGATTGAGGAGATGAGAGCTAGAAGTGACTGCGTATATATGAGGGGGTAGAGGAATGCTAGTGTTTCCGTCCGGCAATCCACAGAAGTTATAATGTGATTTTTTTTTTTTTAAGGCATCCTTCCTGTCATATTTAAATATGTGGAACAGAAACTGAGGGTGCCGCTCTTCTAACATGATGGAGTTCTAGAGCTTCAAAGCTCCAGACTTTCCCTGCAACCTTCATTTTGTCCTAAGACAGGTTGGAGGATGACCTTGCGAGGGGGAGTTGGAGAGATTCGCCACGCTCGCGCTCCGATTGCTTGTGTTTATGATGATGTCTATTGATGCTGCCGAGTGACCTGGGAGAGAACGAGATGACTGCTTAGGATGAGATGAGGAATGAGATGAGAGAGTCATTGGGTAGATGCGGAAATGAATACGAGAGGAGGAAGTGTGAGACTAACAGACAATTGAGGTTTACAATATTGTTTTTTTCAGGATCTTGCTGAACATCAATACATTTATTTAGATGTTCCATTCGAAACCCCACACTGCCTTACCTTCTTGTGTATTTTAGTGGAAGGAGTAGTTCACCCAGAAATGAAAATTATTAACCCTAATGTCTTTCAAAACCTCTATGACTTACTTTCTGTAGAACACAAAAGGAGATGCTTAGTAGGATGTTCACGCTGCTCTTTTCCATACTATGAAAGTAAATGGTGAGCAAGATTTTCAAGGTATAGTGACCCAAAAATTAAACTTCGGTCATCGCCCTCATGTCGTTCTAAACCTGTATGACTTTCTTTCTTCCATTGAACACAAATTAAGATATTTCTGTCAGGACCACTATTGTCAAAGATGATCGACAATGTCACTTAGCATACATTTTGGATTGGCAGAATAGTTCTGTTTTGGGCAAGAACTCCCACCCATACATGCAGCTTAGCATGGATAAGTGGAAGGAACGCAGCGATAACCCCCTTAGGGTAAACAGAACAGTGGCATGTAACTTTAATGTACTCGTTCCTGCTGACTTTTAACTACCTTAGTTAACATGAACTAAGAATGAACAATACTTCTTCAGCATTTATTAATCTTAGTTAATATTAATTTCAACATTTACTAACACGTTATTAAAATCAAAGGTTGTATTTGTTAACATTAGTTAATGCACTGTGAACTAACATGAACAACAATGAACAGCTGTATTTTTTTATAACTAACATTAACAAAGTATTAATAAATACTGTAACAAATGTATTGCTCATTGTTAGTTCATGTTAGTTAATACATTAACTAATGTCAACTAATGAACCTTATTATAAAGTGTTACCAAAATATCTATATGGCAGTTTTTCCCTATGGTATCGATGTCAAATGGTAGCCACTAGCCACAGTGGCTACATAAATACAGTAAAAAAAGGTTATGTTGTGAAATATTATTGATTTCAAATAAAAGTTTTCTATTTGATTATATTAAAAAATAGATTTTATTTCTGTGATGGCAAAGCCACATTACTGTGTCACACGATCCTTTAAAAATAATTCGAATATGCTAATGTGGTGTTCAAGAAAAAATAATCCATATTGAAAACAGTTGTGCTGCTTAATATTTTTTTTGTGAAAACCGTGATACGTTTTTTTCAGGATTCTTTGATGAATATAAAGTTCAAAAGAACAGCATTTATTTGAAATATAAATCTTTTGTAATATATAATTGTGTCCTTACTGTCACTTTTGATCAATTTAATGCTTGCTGAGCAAATAAAAGAAAAAAAATCGTACCGACCCCAAACTTTTGAATGGTAGTGTACATACTGTACTAAAAGGTAGATTTTTATTTGACTCGTATTTGTATGTAGACGCCTTTGAAAGATGTCTGTGTTAGGGGGAGGAATGGACACCATTGTGGCTATACAGCCGTAGGGTCAGTGGGCGATGTGCTGGCCTTGACATGTCTGCATCTGGCGTCTTGCTAACACCATCCACAGAGTTCTTGTTGTCACCCCCACAGGCTCCTATAAACCCCCACTTGCATTTCTTTGTAAACGCTATAAACAATGACAGAAATGACACGCTTGCAAGAAATGACAAACGTGGAAACTAATATTTTTTGCGGAAATAAGTAGTATGGGGATACAGACATTTTGAGGTTGCAAGCAGAAAATTGCCCATTTTTAAAAGGAACAATGTGGAAAACATAGAATTGGACTATAATAAGATGGAGAATACCAAACAAAATATGTCATTTTTATTATTACCATTATTTAAGGTTTTGTTTCTAGTCTGCAAGCTGTGACTTTTACACGACAAAGACAAGCAAACAAGCAAGCAAGTATATAGACTACGCCCGAGAATACAAGATGAATGAGCTTTTACTTCCAAGTGCAAAGACTTTTACAGGATTCTACTCTGACGAGTTAAAAAATAATCATTTTCTTTCCCCCGATTGTGAGCTAATAGCTATTAATATTCTTATTCACAAAAAGTCAGAGCGAGAGTGTTAAACCGCCCCGTGAGAGCCGAACAGAACACGTATAGATAAAGAGAACAGGATGCACTTAGAGAGATGCCTCACAAAAACGGCGAAATAAGGAGAGACCTTACACCGAAGACGGACAATGTTGGAGGTCAGAAGGCGGAATCCTATTTGCCACAAATATGCTTAAGGTAATTTAGGAAGAGCTCGGCGTCAGTGAAAAGCATGGCGACCCTGGCATTTTTCTGTCTTCGCTCTAAAAGGGTTTGATTTTCTTCAGGCAGGGTTGGCCTCACATCCTGGCTTTGCAGATGGGCCTAAAAGGATGAGGAGTCATGTGGATGGATCTTTGTCTCTTTCAACCCTGCGGTAATCGAGTTGACATTGCCTGAGGATGAGAGAGAGGAAAGGCTTCTTCAACAGATGTGGCCGTTTGTGTGTTAATCTTCAGATCACGCAAAATCAACACCCTGTCCTTTTTTTTTTTTCTTTTTGCCTTTTTTTATCCGTCCTTTCTCACAGATGGATTCTTTGAGTTTCTATCACTCTTTTAATAAAATAAATGCCCTTTCTTCTGCCCCTTGCTTTAATTCTGTTTTCTTCTTTTCTCCCTTTTCTCTATTTTTGTCTTCACCTCGGTTTCTCCCCCTCTATGGTTCTCAGATACATTGATTCGTCCTCATGTTTTTCTATTTTATTTTATATTTTATATAACTAATAACTAGTTCTGGACAAATTTTTCTGCTGTTGGGCATTGAAAGCTTCCTCTTATTGAGCTTTTTTTGAAAGAGCGCCTTCCTGTTTCATTGAGAGTTTAGTGCGTTTTTTTTTATTTATTTTTTTTAGTTCTTCTGTCCACAAGGAGGTTTAGATTAAGAAGTGGTGAAGCTGTGTCATATAGATTTATGGGGCTTTAGATGAACCAAATTAGTGCTATTTATTGACACCAGATACATTTAAATATTGTAGAAATAGGTTAGGATTTCCCTGCATGGGAAGAGGATAAGAAAAATGCTTATACAGTATATTTATCTCATTATATCTGTCAATGTCTGCTTTGAATTTTATTCATCCCTGACTTCTCTATATCATTTCGTCACACTGCCATGTTCAGAATACTATACTGATGTTGTTTTTGCAGCATAAAGTATGTATAATGTCTATAGTGTACCAATCCTCAGTATATATGCAGTATACATAACATAGCACAATGAAATAATGTATCCCACAATGTAGTGCACTTGAGTCGAACTTCCATATGTGTATTTTTTTATTATTAAAATCCTGGCTGATACAGATAAGCCGACATTTATTTCAGTGAAGTGGCCGGTAAATATATCGATAAACGATAAATGGCTTATATTGAAATTCTATATATTTTTAATAAATAAATCGAAATAAATTAAAAATAAAACACTAAAATGCTACTAGGCATCACAACATTATAATGTATAGTATGAAAAACGTAACATTTTTGTGAGATTTGCTAAAGATTACATTTAGCAATGTTACATATTTTAATCATCAAATTTTTAAAAAGTAGTTGTTTATAAAATGTAATTGTAAGTGAAGATTACTGTAAAAGTAATTTTAATGTAAAAATAGCAGATATAAGCGTACACAATTTAATATTTCCAATTTCGGCTGATACAACTGTATTCAAAATTCCCTCATCCCTCATTTTTATAAATATAATACATGGATTACCCTCAAGTAAGCCACTACAGTTTATCACTACTGTTTGACATTTTTATCATTACATAATACTAAAAAAGAAATATGTGCAGTATTCCATTCTATGTGTTCAGTGCCATATGCAGTAGGCAAGTACTCTATTCCAAACATCGCCTGTGTCTATTTCCCTGGTTTGAACTGCCACATTAACAAAATCAATAACCCAACAATTTGAACACAATTGGTTGATTATTGACAGGATTTACAATTGTGTTAAATGTGACCTGTCAGTCATGTGGCCAGGGCTTTAAACTTTAAACTCTCTGTAGCACAAATGCAATCTATTGTCTTCCATGGGTTTTAACTTTGATTGATCCTGTGGTCAACAATACATCAGCGGTGCTTAAAAATTAAAGTGTGTTATGTGCCCTAAGCAAAATTATGAATCAAATCATAAGCTTTGTGCCAATACAGTTTAATGTGTTTCAAAGAGGTCACTGCACCAGACTTAATGATTTGTATTTACAGTGGCTTCAATCTCAATCATATTTTAGATCCCAATGGGCAAGATCAATACATCACTAAACATCTTTCAGTTGGATTGGTTGGATCAATAGATAATTCAGATAATATCAACCACTCTATTTTGTGATAACGCAACACATTTATGGCCTGTTTCAGTTCATCATGCCTTTTAGATGGCACAAAAGCAAGTGGGACGCTTACAGTGCGCTTTGTAATTCAAATTGGTTTAACCGCGTGATAGTGAATGAGATGATAAATAGACGAAAGATCACAAAGCGGACACACGTGTGGGTTGTTTAAGATCGGGTTTGGGGGGCTGTCGATTCTGAATAGCCTGAAAGAGCATCTCTCACCATCACTGACGTTATGACATAATGTATTTCCTTTGAAAGAGTTAAAGCCCCTCTTTTATGGAAGGAAAAATTGATTCATAAATGTCTGCGGGGGCGAATGCCAACCTCTAACCGAGCCCTCGACAATGACTGTTTAATGCAGCCGTGTCGATTTAGTGTTGCTATCTGCAAGCTATTTGGCACTAAACGAGATGACAACAAACACATTGGCTTTTGTAATTTTGCATGCGCTGTCCTTGGCGGGGTGGTGGGGGGTGTTCACTCGGCATTGAAATGTAACATAGATGAGATCAATTAATACCGTTTTGGTTTGACCTGTGCCCGTTCAACCTCACTGGATGTTTACCACTTAAAAGATCAGTGGAACTCAAGGTGTTTAATTCATTTGATTAATTATTAAATTAATGAATATGCTTTTATTCAGCAAGGATGCATTAAATTGACAGTAAAGACATTTATGTTACAAAAAAAAAGTCCTTTTCAAATAAATGCAGCTCTTTTGAACTTTTGAAACAATCTTATATCAAGTCGTGACATATCGCATACTGTTTCTGGGTCCAAGGCTCTACTGAGAATACTATCTCAATAGCCATTTATGAGCACTTTTCATTAACAGCACATCTTTAAGCTAAGTTTTTAAAAATGCATGGTGTACATTACAGTTTCAGGTCTCTCTGTGTCTGGACACAAGTATTTGAATGATTCATAAAAGTCCAATCACTGTCTGGCCACCTGAGATTTCGATATGGAGAAAAGAAGATTTCAGTAGTACTACACTACAGCGTACCACAAGTATATTAGCACTGTTGGTTTTTGCTTTTGAGAGTTTGGACCTGGAAACGCTGATGTGTGATGCCAGCTTTAACAACCGGGGACGCGTTTCCCGAAACCATTGTTATCCAACTATGGTCGCAAGTTCTGTCGTTACCAACATAGTTCAACGATTTGGTGTTTTCAAAAACCATAATTCCAATGAAAGTTTGCAAACAGCATCGCAAACTTGCGTGGTTGGAACTACAGTTCTTGAGCTGTGGTTAGAAGCGTAGTTAAATGACGTAGATTTAAATAGATAATGCTCTTGGCAACAATAAGCAAGCTAACATTCAGTACATTCTGTATTTAAATTTGTGTGTGTAAAATGCACAAGGGAACTCTGAAGTATGAAGTATGAGGGAAACCTCGATAAATCAAACATCAAATAAAGCAAAATGACATGGAACAAAAAGAGTGAAGTATTCATTAGGTGCCATGTTCGTTACAACAGTATCTCTGAGATCTCGAAAAGATGCATTAGAAGAAGTATTACTCCTCCACCTGCGCGTGACGTCATTAACAACAGTCCTATATTGTTGAACCAATGTGGTTGCAACCATGTCCTTACTATTTTTGGGAAATAGTCGTGACTAGTTGGTTAGTTTCTCTAGATCTGCTGTACAGCAGAAACAAACTTTGTTGCATTATTTTCCTGTTATCACTGTAAAGCTGCTTTGAAACAATCTGCATTGTAAAAAGAGCTATATAAATGAAGGTGACTTGACTTGACTGGTAGGAGTTACATCGTTGTATGGGAAATGCACCCCAGATTGGCAATTTGTGCCTTTTTTCTCATAATTGCGATTTTATGCAATATCTCACATATTTCTTATTTTTATATTAAATTATATCCATTACATGTGCAGAAATTCTTGATGGCATTGCCATTTATCAGAGCTTGTAAAGCATAAACACAAGGTTGTTACATTTTGAGTTAAATAATTAAGTGTTAAGGCACACTAAGGGCCCTATTTTAACGATCTGAAACGTAAGTATCAAGCGCGAAACGCAAGTAACTTTATGGGCGGGTCTTGGGCGCTGTTGCTATTATACCGGCGGGATAAATGACTCTTGCGCCCGACGCAAATCTAAAAGGGGTTGGTCTGAAGTAGCTTCATTATTCATAGGTGTGGTTTGGGCATAACGTGAAATAAACCAATCAGAGCGCCATCTCACATTCCCTTTAAGAGCAGGCGCTTTTTCCATGGCGGGTTGCTATTGTAACGGCGGGTTTGCCAGGCGCGCGCCAGGAGCGCTTCACAGCCGAGGAGACCGACGTTCTCGTCAGGGCCGTAAAAGACAGAGAAGTTACATTGGCGATGGGAGAAACCCACTCAAATTAGCTTCGGTTAAACAGGCGTATAATAATTTGGGTAAATGTGTAAGCTAGATTTATGCCTATTTTTTCACATCTTCATGGACACAACAATGATTTCCCTCGTGTGTTAATATTTTTCCTTGTAATAATGTATGGTTTTATAAAAATGAGAACTGCTGCGTCTGTGTGTAGATAAGATAAGCAAAGTGTATGCGCGTTGTGCACACGCTACATTGATTATGGCAAAGCATGCGCCCTTAAAATAGCATATGAATAACATTTTCTAAACCTGCAAAATAGCACCAGGGAACGTTTGCGCCGGAACACGCCTCCTCTTTGCGCTGAACCGCCCCGGGGAGCGCAAGTGTATTTCCTAGTTTACCGACGTGCGTCTGTGGAGTCTGCTGTGCAAAATAGGAATGATACATGCGTCGGTGTACAAAGTCAATTGCGCTGGGTGCAAGATAGGGCCCTAAGAGTTAAGGCACTCTAAGTGTAAATATGGCAGCCATTGAAACAATATATATATATTGTTTCAATGCCTGCCATGGTTTGCCATATTTTGCAGTCTACATAACATCATAAAACTGTTCAGAGGTCATTGTCTCACCCCTGTTTTGAGGAAGTTTTTATAAAGAAAACAAAAACAGCTTGAACTCTGACCACTTGGCGTCTCAGCCACTTTATCAGAACTGGCACATCTAGACTCACTAGGTGAGGTTTTCTCCCTCTTGCTGTCGCTCCGGGTCTCTGTTGTGTTTAACCTATAGATAGGGCTACACAGAGGAGATTACAAATGAGACACTGTCTGACCAGCTCAGAGAAACCCGGCCTGTTGGTGCCCATCGCGCGTCTGTGTGAAAGGATGGGCGAATGTTTCAAAATACGCTCAATTATCAATACCTTTATGAATAAGTGAGCGAGGCTGAGTATCCATAATGGTCCTCTGCGGTTTGATAAGTGGTTTCTGTGGTGCTGTAAGTCTGTCAACCTTGAGAAGCATGCATGCGTATTCTTCGTTGTCTGCGAGTTTATCGAAACACCCTCAGGCTTTTAAACTAAAACAATAACTAGTACTAGCAGTTTGGCTGCTAGTACATGGCATTTAGTTTGGTTGAGGGAAGTGATACTTCCCAGGAAAAATTATCCTCAGCTAGAGTGTGTATCAGTTCTTTAGACAAAAGATATCCTCAGCGCTCAAAGAGTAATCCACTTAAGGCGCAGGCTGTTTTAATAAACAGGTCATAAGAACAATGGGATTGGGTAATGGGAGTGAATCGCTGTTGATAATCCCCAGACACCCCATCACTCCTCCTTCGGCTTTTTAATTTTGTTGCATGGAGGAGGAGAAAAAAACACACCGAAACCCCCCTGAGATGAGGGGCCTGTACATTTATTCATTATTGATCCCCCCCCTCTTCAACTAAAATGTGTTAACTTTACTATTATTTGCAAAGGGATCAAGCGTTCCCCACTCAACCAATGAAAGACACCGGTTCAATAGGCCACGCTTTGCTGCTTTACTTATAGACGCGATATATTATTCACAACTCGCCAAGTTACACCAAAAGCATCAATGCGTAACAGAAGCATTATTTATATATGATATTGTCATGTGCTCTGTCAATGCGATGCTCCTCATCAATTATGCAGCAGAGCGATTCCTTTGATTAGAAGCGGAATCTGCTTTGTTTTTCATTTTTGATATTGAGCTCGTGAACATATGATAATGGAGTCTGACACCGGAGATTTTCCTCTGATGTTTGTCATTTGCCAAACTTTGAGACAAACACGTCGTCGCTGCATCATTAGTTCTGTCGCTCATCTGGAACATCAAATACGGGACAAAAGAGCGCTGTGATAATATGTGATCATCCCACAATTACAAAAACAATGGTAATAATGCAAAACTTTGTTTGTGTCATCTTTTTGCTTTATTAATCTTTTAATATATTTCTCTGAAGGATTGTGTGACACTGAAGACTGGAGTAAAGATGCTGAAAATTCAGCTTTGCGATCACAGGAATAAATTACATATATTCAAATTTTAAATTATTATATTATTTCATAATATTACTGTTTTTTTCCTACTGTATTTTATAGTGTTTTTGATCAAATAAATGCAGCATTGGTGAGCATAGGAGACTTCTTTAAAAAACGAACAAACAAAATCGTACAGTCCCTTGAACTTTTTAAGTGCAGTGTACGTATAAATTAGTGTGAAAACATAGCATGAAATAAATATGAACAATAGAGTCATTATAAAACATCACAGAAATGACTGAACTATATTGATATGAGTGATTTTTTTTTTTATAAACAATTTATTAAATTAAATACATTTGATTTTGATTGATTTAAAAAAAGAATGTAATTATTAGTATTTTATAAAATATTTATGAAAAAAATGTATAATTTTATATATAATACTAGTTTATATATAATTCTTATTATATATAATTATTAAAAAAATATATATTTAAAAAAATATATTTAGGCATCATATCTCTCAGTCTGTTGTGTTTGTTTGTTTGATTGATTGATTGATTGGTGGATGGATGGATGGATGGATGGATGTTTAGTAATTGTATGATAGTACTCAATGATCAAGCCTAACACAAGAAACACAATTCAACACAAGAACACTGTTACTGTCTCAGAAACAGTCCAAACTACATGATTTCATTTTTGAGTTATGACACATTTATTATTGACTTTACTTCTCTGGCTCAATTTTCCTCGCAGGCAAGATTTATGTTTTGGCAGGAATTCTGAGGAAACCAGAACTAACTAATCATAATCTTGAGGTGTAGATAAAAGCACACATCAGAACGGCTGACCGCTAACCAAACAATAGTGGGGTTAAGCGTTCCTCAGGTGAGCGGTCATCAGCAGATGTTCTTCATAAGTGTGCTGGGTCGCTTGATTACAAACTCTTTTATTAGGTTTGACCAGTGTGTGTGTGTGTGTGTGTGTGTGTGTGTGTGTAAGATTAGGGCCTGGGAGACAGGTCTTTACCCTCCAGTGATCTCTGGAATAATGAGGGTATGTTACCATGGTGATTCTCAGAAAAGCCTCTGTAAGTGAAGAACCATTTAAAATCAGTTGCTTTGTTTTTCTTTGGCCATCACTGCCTGCCTGTTCCTAGTTATTAAATGTACAAGAGCAGCATGGAAGTGTAGGAACAGACAAAAATGTAGTAATGACACAAGTTACAGCAAGCTAGTTTTGTCAGTATTAGTTTTAATCTACACTGTGTTTCATGGTACAGCTTTTGAAAGAAGGAAAGAAAGGGAAAAAGCGTACTACACATAAGTAGAAAAAGCAATATGTTGCTATGTCAGCTCTGACTATGAACCAAAGGCAGTGTACCACAAAAATAGATGACTAGCTATAGCAATATAGCTATTATTAGCTAGCTATACAACCCAAGACCATGCCTGATCCTTTCCTGACTGGTTAAGTAGACTTGGCATGGCATGGCATGAGCTCTATGAGTTAATTATACATGATAACATATTTGAATGATGCTTTATTCAAGTCAATGTGATGAACTCTGATACTAGCCTCATGTTGACTATTTAACATTGCTGAAAGAGGATCTACCAAATGGATGTAGATAAATAATAATAATAAAAGAAATTAAATTAAATTAAATACTGTCTTCCAAAAAAAGGGTAGAATCAGATTCAGAAAGAGCTTTATTTATGTTTTTAGCATGATTACACATACAAGAATGTGCTTAGTAACAGAAGCTTCCACTGTACAGACTGAATGACAGCGACAAGACAGATAATAAAAAAGTTGGACCACCCTACATATAGTTTGGGTCACACACAAACACGCACACACACATACACACACACATATATATATATATATTTAGTTATTTTATTATTATTTTTTCTACATAATTATGTCTATTTCTACTTACATGTATATACCAGTTTCATTTATAATTCTGGACATTTCTCTGTAACAATAGAATAAAATAGAATAAAGTGGATAATAAAGTACAATATAAAAAATAGACAATAGACATTGGGCCCTATTTTAACGATCTGAAACGCAAGTGTCAAAGCACAAAGCGCAAGTAACTTTGTGGGCGGGTCTTGGCGCTGTTGCTATTATACCGGCGGGATAAATGATTTGCGGATTTGCCAGGCGCACGACAGGAGCGGTTCAAGGCAGAGGAGACCGACGTTCTCGTCAGGGACGTTGGGGATGGAGAAACACACCCAAATTAATTTCGGTTAAACAGGCGTATGATAATTTGGGTAAATGTGTAAGCTAGATATATGCTTTTATAATAAAATGTCTATCTATCTATCTATCTATCTATCGTAATAATGTATGATTTGCAAAAATAACTGCTGCGTCTGTGTGTAGATGAGAGAATCAAAGTGTATGCACGTTGTGCACACGCTACATTGATTAAGGCCAAGCATGCGCCCTTAAAATAGCATATGAATAACATGCGCAACGCGCCACTGACTTTAAACAGTTTTTTTTTCGGTCAGTGGCGCAATTGTTTTCTAAACCTGTAAAATAGCATGAGGGAACGTTTATGCCGGAACACGCCTCCTCTTTGCGCTGAACCGCCCCGGGGAGCGCAAGTGTATTTCTTAGTTAACCGACGTGCATCTGTGGAGGGAAAAGTCCGCTGTGCGCGGGTGCAAAATAGGAATGATACACGCGTCGGTGTACAAAGTCAATTGCGCTGGGTGCAAGATAGGGCCCTATATATGTATGCACAGATATCATGTTATATACAAATGAAAGGGAATGTAAATAAGAGGTATGGTGTGCTAAATAAATATAGGTAAGGAATAATTGACCTCAGGCCATTGAATTATTAGAAAAATAATGCACACCCAAGGTGGTAATGCGTTCACACTGCAAAGCTGCGTTATTATTTCTAATAATTATTATTTCTAATAATTCAACAACTATTCGGCTTAGTGTTTTAAAAATAGTGATTTTGATGCTATTATAGTCGTGCCCCAAGCACTCCCATTCAAAAGGCAATTTGACCGAAAACGAAAATACGGTCAAACTTAAAAGTGGCGTTTCCATTCTAATTATGCGAAGTTTACGAAAGCCTGCCTCAGGTAGATTAACAAAAAAAAACCTAGGTTGCATTTTGGCGAGAGTTACACTTTAAGCATGTGTGAATTACCTGTCTGTGCGTCTCTCAACTGTGTTTGGCAGCAGAGTCTCTAATAGCGAAACTATATGTTTATCTGCTCCAAGAACAGCGCTGTTATTACCTTGCTAGTGAGAAATTCATTTTAAGTTGTTAAACTATTTTACCGATTAAATTGTCAGAGCAGCTCTGACAACATGCTTCTGTTCGAGTGTGTGAGTGTACTGTATGTGTGTGTGCGTTTAACTGGGAGAGAGAGCGGGAGAAAGAGAGTATATGCTTTCCGTACATATTAAAACATAATTTTGGGGCAAAAAATATGGAATTAAACATGCAATGATTTGTCATTTTTATCCTATTGTTTACTATATTTATTTGCTTAGTCAGTGTCGTTGTGGGTTTTGGTTGTTTTGCTGTTGTTGGCTGTAAGGACTTTGAAATAACTGAAATCAATTGGCAAAGTGATATGGAACTGTAATGCGATCAAGACCTGCCTGGAACTACTTTAGCTGTGCATTTCCCTGAAAATAACTGCATTCCTTAGAACGTTCGTCAACCAATCAGATTCAAGCATTCAACAGTATAAATAGTGTTCTGTATTGCACATACTGTAATGAGTCCCAATGTTCCAGGTTCAAGTTAAGCTCTATCGACTCTATTGACAACATCTGTAACATTCTGTCAGTTAAAAAAAAAAAAAAAAATTCTTTAAAGGCCCGTTCACACCAAGGACGATAACTTAAAAGACACCGATGAAGATATAGTTTAAAAAATCGTTCTCAATATTAAATAATAGCAGAGTTCACACCAACGCTGTACCGATAACGGCTGAGAGAAACAATATCGTTGGAATCACTTTCAGAATTATTTTATCCAGCTGATGAACGATAAAAACATTGACAACCAGTCAGAATCCAGCTTGCTGTAACGAGTTCGAGCATTTAACGAGACTTAGAATAATCAGAACAAATCATCTGCTGGTGTGAACTCTGTTATAGTTATCTTTATAGTTATCATTCTTGGTGAATTATGCTGACCAAGGCTGCATTTATTTGTTCAACAATACAGTAAAAACTGTAATATTGTGAAATATTATTACAATTTAAAAAGATTTTTTTAACTAATCCAAAATATTGATAAAAACTAGTAAATAGTATCTCAATTATGTTACAATAACACTGCAGGTGTATAGTATCTCAGATCAGCACAGAACACAAGCATGTAAATTGATGTGTGGTTTGAGTCGCTGAATTAAGGATTCACTGCGAAGTGTATGTAACAGTGCTGATGGGTGTTTAGCAGAGAACACATGGTGTGCAGGCTCTTTTATTGGTAAAACGCTTTACAGCAGCAGTAACAGAGCACCCTACTGAGGGCTCACTGCCGTCACAGCATGATACTGTCTCTGAGTGTTTGTATATGTGGTTATGGGAGGGGAAAATTGAGGAATTTATTGAAAAGGATTTTATTCTTTAAAGCTGCAGTCCTTTGAAGAATAAAGGATTTTTTGGGTAATAAATGATCCAAAATAAATTTTTGAGCAAGTACATAACCAGCCAGTGTATGTACTTGAATTTTGCTTGCCCAAAAATAATGTTTTTAATTCCAGTGGTACTGGTAGATGTCCGCGGGAAATTCAAGCATGTCTTTGCGTCATTACGTCACATCTGTACACATAAAGAAGGTGTCTCGGCTAGTAGGCTATATTGCGTGTGAGGATGTTGGAGGTGGAGATTTATAGCCTTTTCTCAAAGCACTTGATATAATTAAACATCAATTTGATGGTTCAAACGACAATCACCAGTGACAACTGGAGATTCACCCGTTGTAAAATACAAAAGACTTCGGACTTCGGAGTGGCTACAGAAAATAAGTGAATGCAACCGGGCCCATGCGAAAACAAGGATCAGTCCCTCCAGAAAAACGCGGAGTTTTTTTGTGATTGTTGCGGGCAAAAATCCTTGATTATGCGGCGCGTTTTCTTAAAAAATGCGATGGAATATGCGGGATATTTATGCAATTTTATGCGATGAAATTGCGGGAACTTGCAAAAATTGCGGGAACTTGCAAAAACTGCGGTTTGATGAAAAAGAGAAAAATGTAAAAAAATGTACTTTAATGTAAAGAGTCATTTCTTATTACTTCCTATGATAAGCAAGCATACTACATCACATAAAGTGCTGGGAATATTTAAGTTCTCATCTTGTTTTATTTCAGACCTTAAAGGTGCATTGCGCAAAAGTCTGAGTTTTCGCAGAACTACGCCCCCTCTGGCGGCAAGCGAAACTGCAACCAGAGGTGTGCACGCTCACGGACCACACGCACACGCACGCTTGCACGAGCACGAGCTGGTCATAACCCAAGGAGCATCAGCCGCACAAATTTTTTGTTTACAATCATAATGTCTTCAGAGGTAATAAAGTTTTAAATCTGCAAGTAATTTAAAATATGTGAAAGGAAAGGCAATTGAGTAAATAACACACTTATGTGTGAGGGAAAAAATGGGGGTAGTAGAAAACTTCGTTTTTTATTCCCATCTATCTCCATGTTGAACTGTGTTATGTGTTTACTGTATCCACTTATGACTATTATTATGGAAACACGTTCATGAACAATATAAGTTATTACTTTGTAAAAGCTCAAAATAGTAATCATGATACCATACCATACACAGTCGGTCAACAAAGTAACGTTACACCCAAATGTCTCAAGGTAATAAACAATCAAGTGGCACTATGACGTTACCATAAAAGCCAAATAGGCTAACTTAATCCGCCGAAGATTTGCGGGGGTTTAGCCTGTTTTATTGATCAGCTAAGTAGCATATTCCAATAGCAATACATCGTAATTAAGCAGTAATTTGCTCAAAATTTGTGTCTAAGTATCTAACTTATATCAGCATTTTATATCACAATCATTCTGAACCTGATCACTGACAATGGTAAGTTAGTAAAACCTATTCCGATTGTACATTTATCTAGCTTACGCTAAAGCATTACACATTTTATGGATCGTCATTTATTGTCATTATTGGCCGTATCAGACATTAGAGAATGGGATATATCTTACCTTTTTTATCAAGAAAAAAGCCAACTGAGGATCCCGTTTGAGCCCTAGAGCAGACCGGAGATCTCTCCATTTGTTGAAAGCCTTCCCTATGTTTACTCTCGTCTTACCCCGACGCCTGTCTGACTCCAATTTGGACCTTTTGGTTGCACTAGACAAAAGTTCTCTTTTTTTTTTCTGACGTGGAGTTTGCGTTGGTGTTTGAAATGAACTACAAGCCGGTCTCTTAGAATCCATTTTCTACAGAGAATGGCGGCGTCGGCGCATACACAAACCTGCCAGACATATGAGCGTGCCGTGAACGCGCATGACGTCACGCCCAGTCTCAGATTCCGACCCGAATCCCTCTTATTTATTTTACTGTACAGGATTATAGAGGCAATCGCAGTGATCAGAGAAGGGCTCATTCAGCCCATCAGGCAATTGTTTAAGCATGTATGGGTTAGAAAACGGGTATTTTTAACATGAAAAGTTGCGCAATGCACCTTTAATAAACACATGGCTCAAACTTACAAAACATTGATGAGTCGAACAAGTTCTGTAGCTTTACAAAATGAATATGCTACAAATTCTGTAAAAATGAATAAATAAAATATATATATAAAAAAAAAGTGTGCTTCCTGTTTTACAGAGGTAGCTATACAAAACAGACATCTTCTGTTAAAATAATTTGCCCCCACTGTCATGTAATGCATTGGGAAACTGCTTTGCGCTGTCTTTTGCGCTTATGTTTGTTGGAAAATGAGAATGATTTGTGGGCTTCATCATGGTTTCATCGGCATCACAGGGTTTGCAGCTTTTCAATGATGTCGCGTAATTACGTCACTTCATAACGTTCCCATGGCAACATGGGAAATGGCTGTGCTTGTGTGAAGTAAACGCAACAATTTTCAACTTTTTGCTAAGATATATGTGACTTTTTGCAACGAAAATGCGGGGATTATGAAATCATGCAAGCCCGCATATTTTGCACGTGGAAATCTGCAATTTATGCGGCGAAAGTGCGGCGTATTTGAAAAAATGCGGCCCCCGCATAAATATGCGGACTTTGGCTGATTATGCATTGAATCATGCGATCGCATAATCGCGTTTTTCTGGAGGGACTGAAGGATAATATCGGAAGGGCTTTTGAAAGGTAAAAATTAGATTATATTCCAGTTTTAAATATGCATCTGATTACAGATACATGTGTTTGTATTTCAAAGAGAACCAGTTCTAAGGAACATTAATTGTTGGTATGACAATAAGAAATTAGACTGCACAGAAATGGAAACTGAACTACAGGTAGCCCTAATACCCACTAAATGTAGTCACGCAATGCTGTTGTTGTTAACATTAACAATTTGAGAACAAAGTATAATTTACTCGGTTTGACGTGATATGATAAGCGATCGTTCGATTTTTTTCCTTAGTTGGTCAGAACAAAAGTGGATGTTACTTGTTCAGATGTCATTTTCCGGCTAAATTCTTATGTTGGTCATACTTCCGAAAAGTAGAATCTGTGATTCCGAATGACAGTATCCACTCAGGCGTGGCGACTGACAGCCGCACATTCTCCTCAAAACATTGGATTCATCCGCGCTGTGCCGTGCCGAGGCACAACCCACGTAAAGTTGATAATTCCGCGAATAACTGCAATTGCAGATTTCGAAACAGAGATGGCGACAAAGAGGAAAAACAACGGACTGCAGCTTTAAGAATGGAGAAATAAGTCTATATATCTTTTCTCTCTCTCTGTCTCTCTCAGGTGTTCGAGTTGGTTCAGTTCAGTCTGATGCCAGCAGCAGTCCCACAGAACATGGTCATATGGGTCAATCTCACCCCACATACCCCTTAGGACCACAGGTGAGAGAACACACTTTTTCCCCTCATACCATTTCATTAACAATACAATACAATACAATACAATGTTTATTTATAAAGCACAATTTAAAAACAACCGAAGTTGACCAAAGTGCTGTACACACAGAGAGAGAAAAAAGAAAATAGTAAAAAGACTAGTAATAATAAAATGTAAAAATAAACATTTTACAATTTATAAACACCAATTATAAAATGGGTATAACACACGAAAGTAAAATCATGAAACAATGAGTCAAAATGTATTAAACGCCAAAGAAAAGAAATAAGTCTTAAGGGTAGACTTAAAGGCCGATAGAGTTGGGGCAATTCTGATATGGACCGGGAGACTATTCCATAATTTAGGGCCGATGGCAGAAAAGGCACGATCTCCTCTATTTTTTAATCTAGTCCTCGGAACTTGCAATAGACCAGAATTAGCTGATCTAAGTGACCTTGACTGAGCGTAAGGGTGTAGCAGGTCTGACAAATACTGTGGTGCCTCATTATGAATGGATTTAAAAACAAACAATAGGATTTTAAAATCAATTCTATATTTGACCGGCAGCCAATGTAGTGAGATCAAGATCGGTGTGACAGATTCATATTTACGCTTCCCATAAAGAAGCCGAGCCGCTGCATTCTGAACCAACTGTAGACGTGCAACACAAGCCTGTGGAGCACCGATGTACAATGAGTTACAATAGTCCAGTCGAGATGTAACAAAAGCATGCATGACCGTTTCGAATTTCTTAAGGGAAAGAAAAGGCTTCACCTTTGACAGAAGACGAAGATGATAAAAGCACGACTTAATCACAGTACTTATCTGCTTATCAAATTTAAGATTAATATCAAACCAAACACCCAAGTTTCTGACACACGTGGTACTATAAAGCGACAAAGATGCAAATGCAGGATCATGTACATAGTGTCCATTTGAACCAAACATAATAAATTCGGTTTTACTCTCATTCAGGCTCAGGAAGTTGGTCGCAAGCCAGAGTTTTAGTTCTTCCAAACAATCCATGATAGGCTGTAATGCCAGCCTATCATCACGTTTCAAAGGGATATAAATCTGGGTATCATCTGCATACAAATGAAAAGAGACCCCATACTTGTTAAAAATATACCCTAGTGGAAGCATATATAGGGAGAACAGTACAGGACCAAGTATTGAACCCTGGGGAACACCAGAATTTAAAGTCGTTTCAGAGGAAGAATGGTGTCCAATATTGACAACATACCTCCTATCAGAGAGGTACGACCGAAACCACTGTAATACTGTGCCTCGGAGACCAACACATGTTTCAAGGCGTGATATAAGAATGTCATGGTTAACCAAATCAAAGGCAGAACTGAGGTCTAACAAAACCAGAGCCATAGACTGCCCAGAGTCAGTGGTTAACATGATATCATTTAAAACTCTTAAGAGCGCTGTCTCAGTACTGTGACGGGATTTAAAACCAGATTGAAATTTTTCATGAATAGAATTGATAGTCAAGTAAGACTGAAGTTGATTTAAAACAGTTTTCTCTAGAATCTTAGATAAAAAAGGTAGATTTGAAATAGGTCGAAAGTTAGCCAACAATTTGGAGTCCAGACTTGTTTTTTTAAGATGGGGTCGCACTGTGGCAAGTTTAAAGTCAAAAGGTACCGTACCGGTGTGGAGACATTTGTTAATTACAGACAACAGGTCAGGGCCAACAGTCTCAATAACTTGCCCAAGGAAACGAGATGGAAGGACGTCGTTGGGACACATAGTTGGTTTCAAATGAGACATAGTCTCAATCAGAGAATTGAGATTAACAGACTCAAAGACAGACCAAGTGGAAGAGGAGAGTGAGACATCAGACAGTTTATACGCTGAAGTACACAACGAGGATGTAATTTTGCAGATCTTGTCATTGAAATATGTCGCAAAGTCCTCACATAGAGAGACAGATGCTTCAGGGAATAAATTAACCTTTGGATGAAGAACAGATTCGATGGTGGAAAATAAAATATTTGGCTTATGACTATTCCGTATGATTAAGTTTGAAAGGTATCTACTCTTAGCAACCTTAGCAGCTCGTTGAAAGGCAGAAAGAGAATCCCTTAAAATTTCATATGAAACTTGTAATCGATCTTTTTTCCATTTGCGTTCTGCCCTTCGACAGGTCTGTCTGAGAGAACGAGTAATATCATTATGCCAAGGTAATGAAATATGCTTACTTTTTTTCTCTTTTAGAGGTGCGATAGAATTTAAGATGTTAAAGCAAGTAGTATTGAAAATACTTAAATGTTCATCAGCATCTAAGTGGGATATGGAAAGGTTTGTATCCTGAGTAGCACCCAATTGTACATACCTGGAACAAAATTCATTGCCTGAACATTCGGTGAAAATTCGAGTCCAACGTGGCGGTGGAGAATGTCCTTCAGCATGTCCATCAAATGGCACAGAAAACAATAAAGGCATATGGTCAGATAAGCCAGGCTCACCAATTTTGAAGTTCAACACTGATAGACCACGAGACAAAATCAAGTCCAAAGTATGCCCCTGAACATGAGTTGGTCCAGACACCCATTGCACAAAGTCAAAAGAGTCAATTAGGCTAAGAAAGTCTTTTGAGAGAGGCTTAGAGTCACAGCACACATGGATATTAAAGTCCCCAATAATTAGAATTCTATCATGGCTGGTGACAATTTCAGACAGAAATTCTGCAAATTCATTGATAAAGTCGTTATTTGCATGGGGTGGCCGATATATAATAACAAAAACCACTGGATTTACCAAAGAAAGTTTAAACAGCTGAACTTCAAAACTCCTGCGTGTCTGAGTTAATAAACAGTGACAAAGATAGTTGTTTTTAAACACTGTCGCTAACCCCCCACCACGACCAGATAAGCGAGGGGAATTAAGAAAATTGCAGCCCTGTGGCACCAGTTCAGTAAATGGACTTAAGTCTCCAGGTTTAATCCAGGTTTCGGTAATGCATAAAATATCCAAGGTGTGCGAGGTAAAAAAGTCATTTAATATAAAGGTCTTATTTACCAGAGAGCGTGCGTTGATCAAAGCCACATTTAGTAGCTTCGTATCCTCCTGGAGCTGCATTGATCTCTGCAACGGTCGAAGATTAGAGGTATTGACTCCACAAGCACGAAGACGGGGAGGAAGGTGGCGCGTAGACATAGAAAGAGTGCTGGGAACCACGGGTCGAAGCCATCGATGCGATGTATCTAGCGAACGCCAGGGCGCACGGCGTTCTCGGGTCATAGGCAAAGGAAATAGCCTTTCAGCAGACAGCAACCATGCACCCGTACTCAGCGAGTGCGGGCAAGCGCGCCGCTCACAGACCCTCACAGACGGCGACCACGCAGGAGACCTAAGCCGAGCAGCAACTCCACCCCGCTTTCCACGTTTCCTCCGACGCTTCCTCTTCCAAGGCAAGTCAGCAGGACGCCAATATTGGTATACTGGAAGATAAGTATGGGTAGGCAGAGGAGAGGGACGAGACAGGCAAATGTCACCTCTAGCAGCTTCAACAGCCACTCGAATGTCCAAAAGTATTTGACGATCGTACGTCAACGCCATTTTACAACCAGTGATTAAAAAAGATATGCATAAGAACAGTAAGGACAGCAAAACTAGAGATTGCGACAGACGGCATGCCAAACACAACGGCGCCATCTTGTCCACTTGTCCGTGTTCGTGACTCTGTCACTAACATGAAATGGCATTCGGATCCCATTTTACATCTTTACAGTGATAAATTGAGTACAGGGTTTGATTTTATCCATCACCAAGTGATTGGATCATGAAAAGTGGGTTACATACTAGAATGGAGCCAGACTGAATGCGAGTTTACAAAATTTGGCAGCATTTTTCAAAAGTTACTCCTCAACACTGGCCTGACCGACTAACTAAAAATAGCATTGCTACTAACTTAATGTTTTTCAGTAGTGTCGAAGTTGCTCAGCTGCTTTTAAAATAATGTAGCTAGTATAGTTACAAGCTACTTTTTACAAGAAATAGCATAAGTAGTGACAAAATCTGCCATTATTTGTCGACCAATATCTATCACTAAGGCTGAAATATCGGCTGATATTGGCACTGGCCGATAATTTGGCCAATAAGTGTTGAAAGCAGGATCTTTATTTTGACAGTGCTGTAACTTTTATTTTAACAGTTCTGAGAACACCTTGCATCCAGTTCCGAGAATGCACAGAGGTTTTGTCTACATTAGTTTACTGTGTTAGTTTAATTAATTATTAAACAGAACTGTTACGCAAAGACAGTAAGCGTAGTATAATGTATTAGTTTTTCCCTTTCTATTATTAGTAATAGAAAGGCAAATGCTATAATGGTCTCATATACCGTTGGTATTCAGCAAATGCACATTTATATCATTCAAACAAGTCTTTGCTTTGAATGTCTAATAAACATTTAATCCCTTACTCTCACAAACTTTAGCCAATCCAGCTGTTAGATCATCTGAAGTGTGCATTTGTAGGCAGCAATATTTAGACTTTTTTGGCATTAAAACGATATTCACTCAAAAATGAAAATCTGTCATAATTTACCCAACCTCATGGTTTTCCAAGTTTGTATACTGTAACTTTTTTTTTTTTTTTTTGTGGAACACAAACGGAGACATTTTAAATAGTTTATGTATTTATATTCCATGCAATTACAATAAATGCACAATAAATGTTTTCAACTTTTTTTAAAAAGTACCAAAAAACAAAAGCACCCGAAAAGTACCGTATTATACTTTTTTTTTAAAGTCCATATGACTGATGCATAGAAATGTACGTTGTTATTCACTGATAATCTTTCTCTCTGTTGAGTCAGTAAGTTGAATTTGAGAACTCAGTTCAACTAATTCAGACTGGTTTTATGAGTCAGAATCAAACCAATTGACTAACAATAGTGTTACACACTTTGAGATGTTCATTAGAAAAATATGAACAATACAATGTATAACTCTGTTTCTCACACATATCTCAAATGGCTTCTGAAAACTTGAAATAGATGGCGCACAAGTCATATAGACCACTTTTTTGATACTTTAAAAACCTCATTCCCATTCATTAAAACTGTATATGGAGAAGCACAGACAACTCTTCACTTTTTTTTTTTCTTCTGCAGAAAGAAAGTTATACATTTTTGGAATAACATGGCATGTTAATAACATGTTAACATGATTTCAGTCAACTATCCTTTTAAGGAAAATAATAGAAAAAAACAACATTTTGATGACTTTATGATAACAAGGAGCATACCATCCAACCCAACACCTAACCAATGTCCCAATAAAACAAATAGACACCCACATACTCACAGAAAATCAACTGTGGTGTTTTATAGGATGAGTAGAACAAACAAGCTGTTTTAAAAGATGGAGAATGATCATTTTGTGTTGCCATATCCAGCTCAACACGCCACAGCGATGTCCAAGCCCTTGTCTTCTCGTTCCCCTGAGCTCTGCCTTAATAGATGAACCCTGTCAGGACAGTCCCACAGAAACAAACACTTTTCAGCCACACTGCTCTCTCTCTGCGCCATGGCCAATTCCCTTGTTTCTGGATCAATATGTTTTGATGGATTCTCACTCTAGAGACGGATATTGTGTGCACTGCCATTACGGAACTGGATCAGTAAGAGGGCAGTTAGCCCTACATGGGTCCAACTCTTTCCTGTGCCTCTGGCTTCATTCGTACACACTGCTATCAGTCTGATTACGAGTAATCTTTCAGCGTTTCCTCCGCTGAGCCGCTCCCTCAGTTCTTATTAGAAAGAGGAATGGGATGGGGGGGGTTTTGGAAAAGAAAAGGGTAATTTAATCCCAAAAGCCAGATCAAGAAGGTATGGCGTGTTGCTTATGGTTCAGAGGTTCTTGGAGCCTCATACATTCAGTACTGATTCAATTAAATTGGTCTTTTTAAACGATTTCTCATGTTTTATCATGCCTTGGATGGTTTCTTGTCAAAATGAACATTCCTTAAAGTCCCCCTGTGGTGAAAATCAAGCTTTTAATATTGTTTATATGTCTATGTGGAGTTTTTAATATGCTTTAAGACAAACCATTTACAAAATCATAAGTCCAACACCATTGCTGAGTATTTTCTCTTTAAAACTGCAGTGAACCAAAGACAGTCTCAAAAACGCGGTTTGAAATCGCTGATGTTTCTGACGTCACAAACTACCTTGTAACCAATCAGGTCAACGTGTGATTGTCAATGAGTGAATCTCTGAGCTGGTGTGAGTGAGTGGAGGTGGGGCTAATTTGCATATTCATAGAACAGTATACTAAATGAGGCAAGGGTGTAGAGTTACATTTCAAGTTATTTTAAGGCATGACACTTTTAAAAAACTTTTAAATATGTCATTTTGGTGAGTTATGAACTTATAATGTTAAACACTTTAACATTAAAGGGTTAGTTCACCCAAAAATTTAAATTCTGTCAGTAATTACTCACCCTCATGTTGTTCCAACCGCGTAAGACCTTCGTTCATCTTCGGAACACAAATTAAGATATTTTTGATGAAATCTGAGCCATGTTTCACTCCTCCATAGGCTTCCAGTGTGACCGAAACTTGCTGGCCCAGAAAAGTTATTAAAGAGATCGTTAATATAGTCCAAGTGACTCCAGTGGCTCAATCGTAAGTATATCAAGCGACGAGAATACTTTTTGTGCGCAAAAACAAACAAAAATAACGACTTTATTCCACTATTCATTTCCTTCTCTCTGGACCTCTAGTTGGTTCGCGTAGTGTTTTTGCGCAGCGCGTCTGTGTTACACGTCACCACGTAGGCTCACTATTGGCCGACGCCGGTCATGTGTGTGTTGCGTGATGACGTGCAACACAGACGCGCAGCGCAAACACACTACGAGGCCCAGAGAGAAGGAAATGAAAAGTGGAATAAAGTCGTTATTTTTGTTTGTTTTTGCGCACAAAAAGTATTCTCGTCGCATGATAAACTTAATGTAGTGCCACTGTAGTTACTTGGACTATTTTAACGATGTTTTAATAACTATTCTGGGCCGGTGAGTTTCGGTCACACTGGAAGCCTATGGAGGAGTCAAAATTCTGTCAGATTTCATCAAAAATATCTTAATTTGTGTTCCGAAGATGAACGAAAGACTTACATGGTTGGAACAACATGAGGGTGAGTAATTACTGACAGAATTTTCATTTTTGGGTGAACTAACCCTTTAACATAAGTACATTAACATATATCTATTATTATTTTTTATTCATGTGCCTTGTCGTATTGTGCAAAATTATTCAAAGTGACTTGCTAAAACGACTTTTCTTACTGACTGATCTCACCAAGCCCTCCAACACCCACTTTTCATGATTCGGTTCAAACCTGATGGATAAGATCAAGTTCTGCCCTACATTCTCTGAATGAATAGCCAGTTTAACTTAAAAATACAATGTCAACTCTATATTGAAGAATAATAGCAAAAAAAAAAAAGTAATGAGTAATCAGTATCAGTATAAGTATATCATGGCTATTCTATGGTATTGTTTACAGTACCTTGAAGTACCATATATGCTATTGTATTTTAATCATTCAGTACCATGTTATGTATGAAAGTACCATGGCACATGGCATTATATATATTATATTATACCATGGCATTGTATACTGTATATATGTTATGTAAATAATATATGTTTTATACACAATTATACAGTAGCAAAAAAATAAAATAAAAATTACAATGCAAAAATCAAATACTGAGCTTTTATACAATACAAAATGCACATGTACAATGAAAAACAAGATATTCAAAAAGAATCTTTACAAATATTAGTGTAATTATCACAAATATGCCACAGTATGTTTGAAAAGTGTATTTAGTGTATGTAAATGAACATTTAGGAGCCGTGATGTGGTAGTGTGACGTAAACATCCCAAGGGTATTTTGAGTGAGGAGTTGTTCAGCCATTTTAAAGTGTGTTTTGATCCTGGGGGATCCCATTTCACAGACACGCTGGGGTTCAGATCAGTTTGTCAGCTGCCTTGTCGCTTAGAGAGAGGGCTGATGGGAAAACGGTGTGAGCCATTAGTGAATCTAACACAAAAAAAGAAAGAGAGAAGATCTGGTTTTCATGCTGAGTCAAGGAGTATACGGCCCTCCCATGATTCCTGACACAGGCGTTCTGCTGGACACAACACAATAGTTTGTATTCCTTGGCAAAAGCCCATGAAAATTCCAACAACTGAAGTTGTATTTTATCACAGTGGATGCATGAAGTCAGTTGTCATCATGTTCACACAGGTGTCCTATAAAGTAACCAAAGGTGTAGTTCATCACATTATCTATGAACATGTTCCACTAATGTTTGATGACCAGAAAGTCACCTAAAAAAAGTATCTTATTGTATTCTGATAAATCTAACTTAAATAAAATGAATGAATGAATGAATGAATTTTTTTGTATCAAGGAGATTAATCTTCATTTTCAACAAACTTGGGTGCAATCTCTTGATTTTTCATTTTCTGGCACAAAATATAAATGCAATTACGTTTATTACTGATTACTGAAACATTTAATAAAATAAAATAAAAAATAAAACACTATGGAAATTACCAGATACTGTGTGACCTAATAGCATATGAAATATGATTTATGATGAATATAAAAACATGGATTTTGCTGATTTTTAATTTTTTTCATAAATAACTGACAATTTTGACAAAAGTAGGCTGTAAAACCTTATAAAAGAGGTATATATATTTTTTTTTTTTCTTAGTATTAATAATACAATCTGTATGAAGTTATGAGGATAAGTAATTTTACGTGAAGTGATTGATAATTCAGCATCTTCATTTCCATTAAATAAAGAGTACATAAAATTAAATTATATATTTATCATAGGAACATTCCAGATATCTCTGATTAATTTCAAATTGCAAATGTTTTGTTCCAAGTCTCAAAAATGTGTGGTAATTATGCAAAAAAAAAAAAAAAACTTCTACCAAAGAACCTATAAATGAACATATCTTTATATTACACAAATAACTTTTAATACTCTGGTTAATCAGCATTATGCCAAATAGACTCTGTGTTCTTTAAAGTTTGTCTTAAGCTCTAAACTATCCATCTGATTTTAGTCATCTTCAGACTGACAGAGGCTGTTGAGCTCTGTTGTTTAGGTCAAGTGCCCTTTAATAATTTCCTCTGTACTATGTACTCAGAATGAGCCATTTAGAGTTAGTTGATTTGTACAAAATGCCAAGCTCAGTGCTATAGACAAATTTCATCCTTTACAGTCCTGAAATAAACAACATGGAAAATGTGGGTCATGGAGGTTCTTAATTTAACCCTTTATTTATATTTATTGAAGAACAATCTACCAGTGTGATAAATATTTTATGGTCCTATTTTTCTTAAACATTGATGTCTTGGTTTAAATGTATGGCAAAGCCTGATCTCAGTATACACACTGCTGTTAAAAAGTTTGTACTTTACCACACTTTAGTATAGGGTCCGATTCTCACTATTAACTACGACTTTCATCTCAATAAACTCCTAATTACTGCTTATTAATAGTTGGATAGTTGTTAAGTTTAGGAATTGGAATTTAGGATAAATTGTATGTGCTTTATAAGTGATAAAAATCAGCCAATATCCTACTAATATGCATGCTAAGCAACTACTGTAGTTAATAGTGAGGATTAGACCCTAAACTAAAGTGTTACCAAATTATATATTAAAACAAAAAACAATAATTTGTATAATTGTAATAATATGTCTCTTTTAATGTATTTTTGATCAAATAAATGCAGCCATGGTAAGCATAAGAGACTTCTTTCAAAAGCATACACAAATTATTCAGACCCCAAACTTTTGCACTGTATAGTGTATATTCTTAGCTCTCAAGAATGTGTCAACATATGGATTTTTAAACTGACTTATTCAAAAAGCAAAGATTTCAAGCATATGAGCACAGAGGCAAACCAGGCAATGGCATTCGCTTTGAGACAGAGATGAGATGCTGGCAGACAATCTTTGATTTTGTGCCTCAAATAACCGACATCACACACACTTAAAACAGCAAGATTAAGCATATGTCACCCAGCTATGTCAGAAGAGTCTTTGTTGTCATCCACTGACTGGTTAATTGATTTTTTTGCACTTTTTATGTTTAAAGTGAATGAAATGACAAATGACATCTCTCAGTGTAATCCCCATGAAAGACGTTTTTTTGTTTGTCTTTTTGACAAATTCTTTTTGTCTGTTTGTTTTTTCCATTTAGATGGAGAAAGAATATTTAATAGTGTTGTTTTATGCTGATTAGCCCATTGGATTTGAGATGTTTGTTGTAAATGAAAAATTAAAGCAATGAGTAAAGCCTTGTCTTATCACACAGAAGTCAAATGCATCAGTGAACCGCTTTCAGTTTGAAAGGTTTCCCTAAAATGTTAGTTTTTAATGTTTGAATAATGCCACCACATATTTTTTAAAGTCATTCTATTCCATGTCATTCCATTCTTTTTTTCTTTGTGTTCAAAAATTAAGAAAACTGCATCATGCCAGAAATTATAAAACTGCTTCAACCAGGAATGTTTTTGGCCTTCTACTTAACTTTAAAGTCCCCAAATTAAAATTCATGTTGATCAAAACCTGTATAGTTTTCATTCATCTTTGGAGCTCTAAAGAGTTTGAGAAATTACACTGCTGTCAGTATACAAACTCATCACTGAGGAAACAATGCTTGAATAATCTGACTTAAATGGAAAAGTCTGCAGTAATACAGGTTGAGTGTACAATATCAAGCCAAAGAAGCAGCAATGAATACTAATGGGTGCGATGATAATGTAACCAATGTGTAAAAGAGAGAGAGAGAGAGAGAGAAAGAGAGAAATTGCTGACATGTAGGAAGGAGTAGTAACACCTCATATCTCCATACTTCATTATTTTTTATGTCCATAAATCATTACCATTGGTCACCCTTTATGTCTGTTTATGGGTTTTGCAAATATTTAACCAATGAAAAGTATAAAAAACAACTCGTGACTAAACTTCGTAACTCCATTGGTTCCTCAAACTGTCAGTAAAACCTCATAACTCAACCCCGCCTCAAACTCGAATTTAGTGGTGCACACATTTTGGATCATCTCTGTCAATTTGTAGTGCAAAAGTAAATAAAGAACTGTCTGTTTGAATAAGCAAAGCGTTTACTTAAGAAACACTATGGGCCAGATTTACTGACAGCTTGCACCAGCGCAAACCCTCTTTTGGCGTTAAAAAAACAACTGTAAGGATTTACTGAAGACATGCAGTGAATAATTAGTGCTGAAAAGGCGTGGACACAGTTATTTTTGTGGCTGACCTTATTGCATATGCATTTGTAGGAGTTTCCCTTTCTGTCGCAAAATTTATGAGAGGAGAGTATTTAAATGATTCACGCAATGCGATTTACTAGTCAATTTACTGGTATTTGCGCCATTATTTAATGCCCCAAAAAAACAGACGCTAATTTGCACTGCTCTTGATAGATTGCGTTGGTCATTATGGAAATTATCTGGCTGTGTCTGTTCTTTAATCTGTTCATTGTCTGTAAATCACCCGCACAACTTTCCACTCCCATCTGCGCTTTTATGGGATTGCTCTCTCATGCTAATTTGCCCTGTTTAGTAATTCTGGCCATATATATATACACTCACCTAAAGGATTATTAGGAACACCATACTAATACTGTGTTTGACCCCCTTTCGCCTTCAGAACTGCCTTAATTCTACGTGGCATTGATTCAACAAGGTGCAAATTGTAGCCTCTTTTTCCTATTTGTAGTGGAGATGAGTGGTACCCGGTGGGGTCTTCTGCTGTTGTAGCCCATCCGCCTCAAGGTTGTGCGTGGTGTGGCTTCACAAATGCTTTGCTGCATACCTCGGTTGTAACGAGTGGTTATTTCAGTCAAAGTTGCTCTTCTATCAGCTTGAATCAGCCGGCCCATTCTCCTCTGACCTCTAGCATCAACAAGGCATTTTCGCCCACAGGACTGCCGCATACTGGATGTTTTTCCCTTTTCACACCATTCTTTGTAAACCCTAGAAATGGTTGTGCGTGAAAATCCCAGTAACTGAGCAGATTGTGAAATACTCAGACCGGCCCGTCTGGCACCAACAACAATGCCACGCTCAAAATTGCTTAAATCACCTTTCTTTCCCATTTTGACATTCAGTTTGGAGTTCAGGAGATTGTCTTGACCAGGACCACACCCCTAAATGCATTGAAGCAACTGCCATGTGATGGGTTGATTAGATAATTGCATTAATGAGAAATTGAACAGGTGTTCCTAATAATCCTTTAGGTGAGTGTATATATAGGCTAATGTTTTATCTATTTAAGGAGCGGAGGAGTATGTCTTAGTCTAGCATTTGTCTTCAAGTCATAGCCAATACTGTCTTAAATAGCCTTCTCTTCATCTTTTATGATTTTGGACAAATGACAGAATCTCCAAATGAGCTTGATTTTGGTTTGTATACATTGAAAAAGTTCCTGTTAAACTTCTTCTCTTTCAGTCTCTACTGGTTGCTCAGCAGCTGGCGTCAGCAGTTAGCGGAGTGATGTCCGGTGGAGCTCCGGGTCTGAACCAGCCCATTCTGATTCCCTTTAATGGTGGGCATCTGGGTGGACAGCAGGGCCTGGTACTCTCTCTGCCCACTGCTGCCAACATACAGGGCCTGGTGGCCGCTGCTGCTGCTGGTGGCATCATGACTCTCCCTCTACAGAATCTGCAAGGTATGAATACTTATTGATTAAATTAGTTTGATTGTTTATTTATTTATTGAGAATTATATAAATAATGCTGTTTATTTAAGTCTACTTTAATTCTTTAAATTCTGGTCATCAAATGCAGATGCTGTGTTAAGTTTGAGTCTCGGGTCATATACATACACATTATTATTATTAATTGATTTAGCTTTTTGTTGTTTATTTATTTATATATTTAATCTGTAAACAGAAATAATACACACTTAAAGGGATAGTTCACCCAAAAATGAAAATTAGCCCATGATTAGCCAAAAATTTACAATAAAGAAGGCCTTTATTAACCCCCCGGAGCCATGTGGAGCACTTTTATGATGGATGGATGCACTTTTATGGACTTCAAAACAGAAACGGCCATTCACTGCCATTATACATTTTGGAAGAGCCAGGACATTTTTTAATATAACTCCGATTGTATTCGTTTGAAAGAAGAATGTCACATACACTTAGGCTGATTTTCATTTTTGGGTGAACTATCCCTTTAAATGAATACCCATATTAAAACAAGGGTTAAATAGTACCATCAGAACCTGTGAAGTCAAATTCAATGGGGATAGCCATGAAAACGTTCTGTGGTATGCAGCATTCGGTCTTCGACAGTTTGTTGTTTTTTCATAAAAGTTGTGCCATCTCAAAGTACCATCACCCCATCCAAACAGCACACGTTTAAGATATACCTGAGGAAAGTGCTCGGAAAGGCAGAGGACAGGAGGATCAGAGCGATATAGGCGGGGAAAGTAGTTCACATTCATTACAGGTCAGCGTTTTGCAACGAAGCGCAAAAGCACTTTAAGGCTCTTTCTTCTTTCAGTAGGAGTATTCACTATGCTTGTGTCTTCTCCTCTTTACCTCTATCTCTCCCCCTCCTCTTTCCTTCCGTCCGCACGTCCATACTTCTCCTCGGCTTTTAAACTTTAATGCACGAATGTTCTCTTTTGATCATAGTTGTAAATGGTTTTCATTTTAATGTTTAAAACATTGTCTCTTTTATACCATTAGATTGAGGGGTGGAAGGGGGAAACCGTCAGTCATAAATCTTAGATGAGGTGCCTTCTCTAATGCCTGACTAAAAAATGATAGGTTATAAATTTGAGTGCATGTAAAATAGCACGTTTTCCTTTTTCGGAGGAGGAGGAGGAGGCCGAAGATTAAAATAATGCACGGCCGGAAACAGGTTGTCCCGAAGAGATGGATGGACGGGATGGCTAAAATAGAGGGATGGAGAAGAAGTCTCTAATGGACACAAACATGCATAAATAACAACACGCATCAGAGCGCATCTAGGCTTTTAATAAACGCTCACATGGGCTAAATAAATATCTAAAATTTCCCAGAATTCCCTCAGTTCACGATAATGTGCCTGTGGGGCCTGCCTCACATTTCGAGGACTCTCTAAAATGGACCCTAGAAAGACATTCTATGTTGGAGTGAATTTTAATGGTCCATTAATTGTCTGTCTTAACTGGACATTTACTTTTTATGCTTGGTCGGCAAGTGAGTGTGAGTGAGTCCTTTTTCGTCTGAGATTCTTTCTTTTTTTCAAATCGTCATGAACAGTGGAGTCTTAAACTATATGCAAAATCTAGGTTTCAAAATATAATTTAAACTTGGTGTTAATAAAGTTTTAGTATTTTAGTGTATATATATATATAAATGAACAGATTTTCACCGAAAAAAGATTCATGTCATTCCAATTTTTTTATGACTTTCTTTTGTGAAACATTTAGAAAAATGCCTCAGCGTTTTCCCACTTTCAGTTAAAGTCAGCAGGGTCCAGTGTTGTTTCGGTCCCTACATTCTTCAAATTATCTTCTTTTATGTTACGCCAAAGAAAGAAAGTCATACAGGATTGGTGATTTCATTTTTGAGTGAACTTTCCCTTTAAGTACGTGCACTCAAGTTGTGAACAGTGACATTGTGTTTATCTGTGGTGCAAATGCAAACAGAAAAGTCCTCATGCGCAGTGATAAACTAGTGTGACTTATTCTGACTAGGCCTCTCAGTTTTAGAATCAGAACCTGGGGGATTCTCTAAGGGCGTAGTGTCACGGGTGCCGTGTGACATTAAATGATTTGACTGTGTCTGCTCTCCCTACAGCCAGTCACACTGTCCCACAATCCCCCAATCCTATCACATCATCCCCCCTACCCCCCATTGATGGAGAGCTGCTGGCACAGCGCTTCTGCCAGACAGTCTTAGTTGAGCGGTGAGCTCAGCCCGCCAGGCCTGATTAATCACAACCTGCAGAGATCTAGACCTCAAGCACCAAAAAAGACACATAGATCAGTGTACTTGTGTAGCATGTTCTTATTAACTCCAGATCAAACACTCTGTCTCTGTTAAAGGAAGATGAAGAAGACAGGCCACTTTCATATGTTTTAATAAGTCACACTAATGAGGAGCAAATAAGATCTAATAGATCATGTCAGGGTGAGAATTCAATTAAAATGTGAGGTTAAAAAGAGTAAAAAGTCATTTATGATGGATGCATTATGTCTATCAGAGCAAGATAACAATTATTTACGCATTATTGCATAAAAGGAATGAAGATAATAAAGTCCTGATGACATCACCATCAGTACAGTTACACATTCCTAAATAGGGATGGGAGTTGTAAAGAATTGTAACACTTTAGGGAACAAGGTTCCTTTTTAACATTAGTTAACTATATTATTTAACATGAACTAACAATGAAACATGCATCTAAAGCATTTATTCATCTTAGATAAATGGTCATTTTAACCATTTAAAAGTTTTTCTGTTCATATTATTTAATGGACCTGGGCTAAGGTGAACTAACAATGAACAGTTGAGTTTTTTATTAACTAATATTAACAAAAGGTTAATAAATACTGTAAGTTGTTAGTTACTATGTTAACTAATTGAGCCTCATTGAAAAGTGTTACATAAAGGATTCAGTGATTCCAGTTCTAATTCCTCTATAAACAATTGTGTAATTAGGAAATACATATTTGGCAGAAATAAGTTTTGTATGTATGTATTTATTATTTTACTTATTTGGCTATTTATCAGGGTTAATGCACCAGAATTAGCCATTTTCATCTGTAGTCTCTGGACAGAATGTTATGTACGAAAAATAACATTGAAACTACAAAATTATTAAAATTGTGTAATGCAAAATATATTCAAACTGTTTCTGCAAAAGATGTCTACGCAGACTTTTCACACTTTTCAGAGTAATAATTGACCTTATCTATATATTAAATAACAAAACTTTGTATTATTAATTTGTATTAATTTTATAAATGACTACTTTAGAATTAGTGTTTTTGATTCATTAAAAAGAACTGACTCATTATTTGCATTCGTTACAGTATTATTTTTAAAAACTGGAACTCTGAATAAGATCGTCATTGTAAACATTGGCTTCTTGAACACTCTTCTTGTCTTGCCTTTGGTCTGGCAAACATATGGCCCCACCCACTTTTGATTTAAAGGTAATGTAGGCAATTTCAGAGAGGCTAGCATTAGCAAGTTAGCTTTGAAAGCATAATATCCCACCCTCCCTTCAGAGTGCTCTCCAAAGCCACGCCTCCTCCAGAAGACATGAATGCGCAGAACAGAGATTACAAAGACGAGAACCTCATGTCTCAAAGCACATAACATTACAATAATAATGAACGTAAACTACAGAGCTCTTACTTGTACAACCGGACTGCTGCAGATTAATTTCAGCATTGATAGTGTTGACATAAAAATGCATAAATCCGAGTCTGAGTACGTGAACAGCTACGGGTAGATGGTCACTGGTTGCCATCTCGTAATTACGGTTACGACACGGCGTGAACGCAACATTAGCTCGTTGTTTCGGTTCATGAAAGACTGTAAAATGCGGCTGCTGTTCCTTTGTGGCGATCGTCTTCAACTCTGCATAGCCTCATTGAACGCGCTGATGATGTGTGATGTGTGAGTGAGCAGGGTGCGCGGAGGTTTAGAAATACATATGTTGACAGGCAGAGGACATCATATCATTGCATTCGGACCTAATGCAATGATTGGACGAACATTGTTTGGTCCTGAGACTTCCACAGAAGATACACGTTCATGTTTTAATATTTAGACCACTTCCATTAATGATTGCTATCAGGGTGCAAAGAGAGTTGCCACCAGTATAACAAAAGTGTTTATGAAACAAATTGCCTACTCTACCTTTAACTAATGAATAGTTTAGTTGTCATATTAAATTGTGTACTTCTAGTGGTCTAACTTCTAGTTGTGCATATTAAGATGGGATAAGAGATTTTAAAGGTTTCTCATCCAAAAATTAAAACTGTGGTCTGTGGAACATAAAATAAGATATTTTCAGAAATGTCTGTTTTTGTACATACAATGGAAGTCATCATTTTTGTTTTGTTTGTTTGGTTTGTAATGACAAGGGGGACTAAATTAAGATAGCATTTTTGGGTGAACTAACCATTTAGCATGTAACGTGTAAAAAACGTCACTTTTAAGGGAAAAGGACTTGCATAGCTGCTAGAGCCACTTATAACACCATACCGCTCACCTTTTCCAAATTAGGAGATTGCCGCCTCACTGTCCGTCCACGTGAGCGTGCGGAGCAGAAGGCTCAGCGGTGCGTCTCTCCACTGATGAATGGTCGTCACAGCGATGGGGCAGCTTCATGAAGTTCGGCACGGTCGTCTAAATAAAAGCCTGCGCTTGCGTTACTCCGCGCTCATTTTAAACCCTGGCGCCGCTGTAGCTTGTTATTTTGTCAGGAAGATTAATGTCTGGACATGTCAAGTAAAGAAAGTGAATTCCCTCTTGAACACTGTGTGTACGATTCCAGCCGTAACTTGAATAGAATAAGAATCAGCCTCATGTTTGTTTGTCCATCAGACTGTAAACATGGTGTTAGGAATATAATTAATCATTTATATTTAGAAATTGTTTTTTTTTTTTTAAAGAGATTGGAAATTATAATGTGAATATATATGAGGTAGGGTGGTGTTTCAAAAAACATGGATGTCTGTTTGTTTGGCACTGTGACATTTCTTCATGTCACAAATAACATCGTTTGATTTCATTTGACTTGATGTGAGACTTAATGATATGATTTCGCTGTTTTGAAAATTACAAATCCCTCTGTTGTACATTCCTTCCATATTCTGTCTCATAACAAACCAAATGACAGAATGTGCTTCTCCTTACATCAAAGCGTCTTTCAATAAGCTGCGGAACGAAAATAACATCTACGTGGTTGCTCATCAGCTCAGAAAGCCTCAAAACAGGCCTCTCGCAAAAAAAAAAAAAACATAAGGGTAACCCTCAGATCATGAAATAACTCTTATTATTCATAGTCTTTTCATGACCTATGAAAAAGCTTTTTGGAAACATCCTTGTAATACGGCATATTTTCCCTAAAGAGATGTAAGGCAAATGAAAGATCAGTGCTACATTGTCAGCCTACTTTGAGTTAATGCAGAACAAATGTATACTCTGGCTCTTTCATATTCATATTGTAAGCTGCCTGATCGGTGCACATCAGAACCTGCAGCGTAGCGTGTAGGGGGAGTGTGGGGGGTTCTGGGAAGGAATAGTGCGCGTGTTCCCTTTGCAGGAAACATAAAACGGCACTCAGGGATGAGGAGTAATTGCCTGAGTCTCTCCACGCTCGTAGGCTAATGAGGAACCATGTTGGCTCTAATCACAACACTGCTCCTCTGTCTCAATGAAAGAGCAGTTGTAGTCTCACAGGAATCGCTCGCCTGTCAGACCGGGGCATCGCTGTAGACTGAGTACTGACACAGACGGGGGAACTTGAAGCTGCTAACTCACTTAGGTTAGCTAAAAGTAGCCAAGTCAAAGAGAAACTTGAAGCCTGAAGGGTGATAAAGTTGAACACAGGAACAAGACAATAGAAAGCTCATAATTTGCTAGCGACATGTTTGTAACTAAAATAACAAGAACCGTTACTCTTGCCGTATTAAAAAAATAAAAAAAATACTGCAAGTAAAAGTTCATTTAAGAGACTTTCGTTTCGAGTCAATACTTGCTGAAGGAAAGTTATCTGCTACTGCAAATTATACCTCTCTAGAGAACATGGATTTACAACTCTGACACGAAAAAAAAAAAAAAAAATCTCAAAAAAATTGTCTATTTATGACCCTTGAAGACACTAGTTCCTTAAGATGCTTGTTGTGAGTGAGCTGTCCGTGGTGCTGAACTGAACATGTTTACTTAATGGTACTTTGTAGACATGAAAACACTGATATTAGTAGCCAAGTCAAAGAGAAACTTGAAGCCTGAAGGGTGATAAAGTTGAACACAGGAAAAAGACAATAGAAAGCTCATAATTTGTTAGCGACATGTTTGTAACTAAAATAACAAGAACCGTTACTCTTGCCGTATTAAAAAAATAAAAAAAATACTGCAAGTAAAAGTTCATTTAAGAGACTTTCGTTTCGAATCAATACTTGCTGAAGGAAAGTTATCTGCTACTGCAAATTATACCTCTCTAGAGAACATGGATGTACAACTCTGACACGAAAAAAAAAAAGATAAAATCTAAAAAAAATTGTCTATTTATGACCCTTGAAGACACTAGTTCCTTAAGATGCTTGTTGTGAGTGAGCTGTCCGTGGTGCTGAACTAAACATGTTTACTTAATGGTACTTTGTAGACATGAAAACACTGATATTAGTAGCCAAGTCAAAGAGAAACTTGAAGCCTGAAGGGTGATAAAGTTGAACACAGGAAAAAGACAATAGAAATCTCATAATTTGTTAGCGACAAGTTTGTAACTAAAATAACTAGAACTGTTACTCTTGCCGTATTTAAAAACAAAAATGCTGCAAGTGAAAGTTCATTTAAGAGACTTTTGTTTCAAGTCAATACTTGCTAAAGGAAAGTTATCTGCTACTGCAAATGATACCTCCCTAGAGAACATGGGTTTACAACTCTGACAAGATGATAAAATATAAAAAAAATGTCTATTTATGACCCTTGAAAGACACTAGCTCCTTAAAATGCTTGTTATGAGTGAGCTGTCCGTGGTGCTGAACTGCACATGTTTACTTAATGGTACTGTGTAGACATGAAAACACTGATATTTCTTTTTGAGGAAGAGATAGAGAGTAAAAGATGGAAGATTCAACGCGAAAGAGGTTTAATGTAACCTGTGTTTGTGTTTTAATGTTCTGCCACCAGAAAGAACATTTTGACTTTTGTGTTTAAGTAATATGAAAGATTAATTAGGTATCATTAAAGTTTGATTTTCTTCAGTAAAGTGCCTTAACGGTACGTTAACCTAATTAAAGGGACGTTCTGTGTTAGATAGAAGTTCAACTCTAGTAAACTGTCAATTACCACTGAAAATAATCAACTCTAAAAATTGTTTATAGTAATCCACTGGTATGTATAGGCACAAATTGCAAAGATACCTGAAAGATACAACACTGTTCATAAGTTTGGGGTTGTGAGATTTTTTTTTTCATGTTTTTAATATTGTGACATTATTACAATCTAAAGTAACTGTTGTCTATTTGAATATATTTTAAAATGTAACATATTCCAGTGATGTGGCAAAGAAGCCATAACTCCATTCTTCAGTGTCACATGATCCTTCAGAAATCATTTTAATATGCTGATTTGGTGCAATAGAAACATTTCCTATTATTATCAATATTGAAAACAGTTATGCTGCTTAATTTTTTCAGGACTTTTAGAGTAGAAAGTTCCAAAGAACAGCATTTATTTGAAATAGAAATATTTTGTAACATTATTTGATCAATTTAATGTGTCCTTACTGAATAAAAGACCCCAACATTTCTGAATTGGAGTTAACCAATTACATAGACAAATCCATCTATAAACATAGCAAGTTCATCTATTTAGAATGGTAATCCAGCCAGTGAAAGGATAATTTATTCAAAAATCACATTTTGATACAGAAGAAATTATGAGCTGCAAATTTTTGCTTTTTGCCCAGTGCAATAAGTTGTCATAAATGCATTACGTAACATAAAAAAAAAAAAAAAAAAAAAAATGTGATAGCCAGTCCATAGAGTTCAACCTATTTTGGACCCTAAACATGGATTTAATATTTAAAAAAAAACAGTACTTTTTCTCTCTCTCTCTCTCTCTCTCTCTCTCTCTCTCTCTCTCTCTCTCTCTCTCTCTCTCTCTCTCTCTCTCTCTCTCTCTCTCTCTCTCTCTCTCGCTCTCTCTCTCTCTCTCTCGCTCTCTCTCTCTCTCTCTCTCTCTCTCTCGCTCTCTCTCTCTCTCTCTCTCTCGCTCTCTCTCTCTCTCTCTCTATCTCTCACTCTCTGCCTGCATCTCTTGGTTTAACTTTAAAATACTGTATTCCCAGCATGCCTTCCACATTGTCCTTTAATGTTTTAAGTTTGAGGCAGTTGTAAGACAACTTATAAGGAGAGAGTCATATTAAATAAGAGTGATAAAATTGCTGCCGCCCTCATACATTTCAAAGCTAATGTGACTAGAAATGCACCAGCAGCACCTGCACACAGACTTGCTGTGGTAATTTGATTGATTTGTTGTGACAGCAGCCAAATAATTGAGAGTGAGAGGTGGTATGTGTGTGTGTGTGTGTGTGTGTTTTAGGGGGGTTACACCACATGTTCTCCTAGACAATCCAGGAAGAGTCAAAGATTCTAATGTGCCATTGGGTATTGTTCAGCTTTCTTTTCTTTCCCACTGAGTGTGATGCCGTGTGACTGCATATGACAGTGGCATAGCTACAAAAATAACACAAATCGTATTGTACACATACACACACAGTGAGGTTGGCCCACACATATTCAGGCTTTCAAACAGAAAGCACCTCACGTCACAAACAATAAACATCATTGTACAAGTATAAACACATTTTACCACATCACACTCAAATGAAGTATCTGCACACTCACAAGAAATGTTGTTTTTTGCTTTTGCGTGTGCTTTCTTGGCAGAATGACTTTAAAGACATCATGTCATTTAGCAGGACAGGTAACAAAGGGTAAAACATTAGCTAAGCAAGGCCTCAGTACATAAGTTGTGAAATGAATTAACATAAAACAGTGTCATTCTTTCATATTTCCTTGACCTTTTAAAGTTACTTTTTTGATTTGGGATTTAAATATTTAATTTTTGGTCTGTATCTGTATGAAAAGTATCTGTATACAATGTATCTACATTATCGTTCAAAAGTTTGGGGTCAGTATTTTTTTTAAATAATTTAATACATTCTATTATTCAGTGTTCATATATTCAAATAGAACAGTTAATAATAATAAAACAGTTATTTCAAAGGGTAATAATATTTCACAATATAACTGTTTGTAGTCGAACATCCTAAAAATATATATTTTTTTAATATTTAGATCCATTTACACAAACCATTTACATTAAACCAATTTTTCCAAACTGTTCTTTTATCTTTTAGGTTCAGTTAAGAAGTGGCACACCATGTCTGTTCAGATTTTGGCGTCAAAACTGATGATTTCATTTTGATTTCCTTACCTTGTTGGTTATACCGCTGCTTTTGATCACATTGAATGTTACAAAATAAGACCTAGCTACATCAATTGTTTGTGTGAAACATTAAGGGCACGGAGTGTCCTTCGGGTGTCATATAAAATCGAGCTGTTAATGTTTGACATATTGGTGGCGTTTGTCATCTTGAAATGGCTTCACCAGCTGCCTGTCCTGCCACATACTGTTCTGTCCTGCATGACTGGTGGCATTGTCACTCTGTTTAAACTGTGAAAAGAGGAAAAAATCCCCCTCCTCAGAGAGAGAAGGGCAAGAGAAATGGAGGGGGGATGTGAAGGAAGATTGGAAAAGACAATAATAATGGTAATCGGATATGGCTTTGTCCGTTTCGATCGAGGAGGCCACATTGCTTTGGCCCTCCTGTGGTAAAACTGAAAGAGACACACATATATACTCCATATAAGCCGAGAGCCGGGACCCACATATACAGTATGCCTCTGTGATTCTGCTGGGATTTAGCTTTCCTCCACTCATCCATGTTCGATACATATTTTATGGTAATTGCATCAGTCTACAAATAATTGGGAAGTGCCAGTAATGTTTTTTAAAGGAGTGAACTGGCAGTTTTCTCTCCCGATGAAGAACTGGTGCAGGGAGGCCTGAAATAACTTAAGCCTCTCAAACTGGCATTAAATTAAACCTATCGTTTAGTGCGCGTTCACCGCGCCTCCTCCTAACCCCCTCCCAAACCGCGGAGACTACAGATCCTCGGAGGAAGAACATCTGAAGCAAAGCCACACGTTTGTGCTGGCGGAGTCCAGCTCTGAGCCCATGCTCACTCAGATATGTAATGAAAGAGTAGGACGTTGTTGGAGTAAGGGATATACATACATACATACTACAAACTGCTCAGGACACACTAGACATGGGATAAAAAAGCTATTAAAGTAATGATGGAGAGGAAGGTGGAGAAGGAAGGAGAAACATAAGAGGTTTTGGAAATATTGGAATGGGAAGATTATTGTTGAGTGTCTTATCCAAAGAGGAAGTCTAAACTAGATTTATATGTGTTTGCCTGGTCAGAGGTTTCTGCCATGATGCTAATGTGTGAATGGTTGTCAGGATGGTTGATTATGTAACATGTATGTTTGTTTCATTGTGTTTGCCTAGTTAGTTTGTCTAGTTAGTTTCTCTGGTTGTCAATCGGTTCCCACTTCTGTTCCGTTTTATCCTTGAAATAGTTCACCCATTTACTCATCATTATCATTTACTCACCCTCAAGTTGTTCCAAACTGGTTTGATTTTCTTTCTTCTGCTGAACATATAAGAAGATGTTTTGAAGAATGTTGGTAACCAAACAGTTGATGGGCCCCATTGACCTATGGTATAGTATGAAAAAAATAATACTAGGGAAGCCATTGTCAATCGGTAACCATCAATCGTCTGGTTACTGACATTCTTAAAAATATCTTTTGTGTTCATTTTTGGGTGAACTATCCCTTTAAGCCCCTGCTCAGTTCTTTGTTTGTTATCGTCAATAGCTATGTTTCCGTCCAAATTTGGAATAATGCATAAAACCTCCATCCATCCATCCATCCATCCATCCATCCGTGTGTATATATATTTCCACTGTCAATTTTGCTTTAACTAAAGTTTTTTCTAAACTTAAAAAAAAAAAAATTCCCCCCCACTATGATATAATTCAACAGAATATTTTTTATTGTGCGTCATTTCTAATCAAGCTGTAATTTTGTCACATTTGTGCAAAATTGGCAAAATATTGTTTAATTTTGTGTGAAGGAGTTTGCCATTTTATTCCAAAATAGAATTTTTACCACTGTCATTTCCACCAAAAAAAGTTTGAGATTTGGTGGGAATGACACTGTGGTGGAAATTTTAATGACTTTCAGAAAAAAATGGACGGAATTCTACTGGACTGTATGTGTATACACTGTTGGACACAGTACACATTGTTAGACAAATTACATTAAATTTATTTATTTATTATACAATTAAATTTGTATGTATAAAAAAAATTACTGAATTAAACTGCTAAAACATGTAATGAAATATATATATATATATATATATATATATATATATATGTAACTAAATATATATTTCATTACATTGTTTTTCCTCAACTATTGTTTTTATTGAATGACATACAGTACAGTTCCTAAAACTTGTGGTTATTGATATACGTCCCAGTTTCTTTTAATAAAAAAAAAGTTTGAAGACAGGCAGCTTTGCCATAATTAGAAATATTGTGCACCTCTATCAGGGGACTTCGATTAGTGTTGGACAAGAGGGACCTTTGTGTTAAACAAGTGGTTAATAGCACATCTCTCTTAAACGATTTATGCACTGACGTCTAATACTTAGGGTTTGATAAACCGGTTAGGACTGGTTCTGAAGCCAACGTTTAACTGCTTAAAGCGTAGTCATTCAGCACAGAGGTACTATATTCCTGTTGTAATTTTCAGTACCTTGTCCCCTATCTTATTAAAATCTTTACATAGACTTCTGAGACACCTTTCATAGGCTTTTTGTTGTCAAGCTCTGGAAATGGAAATTGATTAGTGATTTACATGGTCAGTGAGGGGAGCATGAACTGACGAAACATTGTAAATGAAATATTAGAGTCAGAGCAAGCAGAAGGCAAAGAGAGAGATGGTAATCTGTGGGGACTGTTATTCCTGTCTGGGAGAACCGGGTAGCGTTTTTACATTTATCTGGGTTCTGCATGACTCGTAATGCTAATGGTAATTTCATGGGAGTGAAACGGAATGAAAATAGGGTTATCACACTCCACTGACAATGTGCGATTGTGCTCTGTCACAGGACCTCGTAAACCATATTTCATTCTTTTGTGAGTGTGTTTGTGTGTGTGAAGTGCATGTGTGTATAATATGACTTATGGCTGAAACTCCCCTGCAATTTACTATAAGAACTCAAGGTTTTGGCAGAAACAATTAGATTAGAGCGAGAACAAAATGCGTTTTAATGAGGAGATAGTTTGTTGCGACCTATACACCTTCCTCGTGTGAGTAAATGGTATTTTATGCAAAATATGATAATCAGTCTTCTTAATGGATGAAAACAAAGAATGTTTGGGGCATTTGAGCGGCACACATTGCTTTTATTTCATTTTAACTGAAAAAAATCCCCACACTTTAAAGCTGAATGTTTGGCAGTGTTACAGCACCCCGGGAAGTTTTAAAGAAAGCCTAAAAAAATGCGTAGGCGTTCAAATGAATTTTGCTCCGGCCACTTACGGCTTAAAAGAAGAAACGTTTCGTCGATAAAGTACAGTGAAATCTCCAAATGAAAACAAGTGTATTGAATGTCCAAAACGATCAATAGCAACCTCGCAGCTTATCATTGCCAACTTACAACGGAATCAATAAAAACCTACACAAATCTAGCTTCGTCATTACGCCTGTGCCGTTCAATCAATATCTAAAGAATCAGCCTATCAATACACATCACGCAGCGTTTTAATACAAGTGCTATAACTTTTCCTCTTTCGCTTAAGCTGCTTCAGGTATATTAACAATTCAATCCATATAAACCCCGGCGAACGCATTTTAATAAGGATCACCGTTCAAGCCGATAGTGAGTGACACATGATAAGTGTTTCATTTGTCATTTCATATCAGATGAAAAGCCTAAATACGAGAGGGTCTAGAATTTGACCCTTCGGTCGGGTGAAGGTCTATATCTCAGATAACGTGGCTCGCCCTCCTCTCTCGGAAACACAAGATGCTGTGGTGATTTCTGACGCGGCAGATGGTGCTGAAACCAAGCCTTTTTGGAAGCGGCAGACGGGCTAAAAGCTATCTGCGGTTTCTAATTGCCATCTCAGGGCCTAATTACCTTAATTAATAGATGTGCTTTCTGGGGAAGGGCTTCAGATTCAAGGGTCTTCTGTAAGTGTTAAGGGGCCCTAAAAGGCCCCAGAGGAAGGCAGGGTGGAGTGTAATGGTCCCTCAGGGCTCCTTGCTGAAAACACAGCAGGCGCATCAGAGTTGGATCATGTGGCTGGTAAGTAGACCACAGACGCGAGAGAAGAGGAGATATCGTCACATTAAACTCGTACATCTTTCACAAACAGGGCTGAGTGTCAGACACCGCTGGAAGAGGAGAGGAGGGGGACGAGGGCAAAGAGACACACTGAATGTGTCATTTTGCCCTTAAAATATGGAACTTTTCATCCACTCAATGCCCATTGCTTTTCTTTTTTCTCTGTTGTTCAGTGACATTTTTCATTTAATTTTGCTTTATCTGTTTATATGCTCCACAGCAGTTAGTGTGTATTTGGCTTTATTTAATTTTATTATTACAGAATTTTATTTAATTTTATTATCCTACAGACATAGTGTTTTTGAATTTCCAGGCTTGGAAATGTCATGAAATTTAATAATACTTAAAATTACAGCAACAATAATCACAGCAATAATGATCCAGTCATAGACTCTTAAACATTTGCCTATTTAAATCCAAACAGCATCTTGGCATGCAGTGTATAATGATGAAATATATTTGATATATGAAATATTATTATATTTATATCATATATTTATATGATATATGAACTATATTGATATATAGATGAAATATGTATTTTTTACTCATTTATAAGGCCACCCAGAGTAAGTGATTTTTGGATACGTGTGGTTTCAGTTCCTAAATGTTTTCATAAATGTAGACTAAAATTTAGAACGAAAGTTCTAAATCCGTGCGTACGCACACTTAGTGAATGAGACCAAGTGAAACCAAACATGATCGTGACAGCACCATATTAGCACATGGTAGTACTTTATTTAAGGGTGTAAGGTAAATGGCAAAGAATACCATACTATTTTTCATCCTCATCTACTTTATCATATTATTTTCTCCTCTTAAAAAAGGTCCCTAAACATTGTTTCCATAATTACTTTTTTATTTTATTATAAAACTTTTGTGACAGTTTTAACCAGATCTTTCATTTAATGAAAGGCTTTATTTTCATATGTGAAATTCTCATTTGAGATATTTAATATTATGATAATAATGTACTTTTTTTTTAATCATCTTCTCAGAGAAAATGATGACCTTCACTGACAAAAAGTCCAACAGAGCTGCATCAACGTAATGTGTTCGCAGCCTTTGTGCATTACAGTGTTTCATCATGATAAATCTCCTCTCTATGAACCCTATGTGTGATATTAGCCATGGCAAGTTCTATTTGCTTTCCCAGCCTGGGCAGTTAATGCTAAAAACAAAAAAATGTCCATCGGCTAATAGGAAATCCGCTCTGCCACCACACATCCCAGACCATATTTCTTTCTTCTCCTTCTCTCCTTGTTACCCTTTCCCTCCATCTTTTTTTTCTGCTACGTTTTCCACCCTCTTCTTCTTCTTCCTCCTCCTCCTTCCCATCACGCCTGTTGTCGGTGTCCTGCACGAGCGGGAGATGCGCGCGTGTACGTCCGGGCCGCATACATTTGCTCTGATGATGTATTGTCCTGCTGAGGAGTTTCATTTACTGTGGCTGGCCTCTGCTGAACCTGTTGCTAGTCACTGAGCACGATAAGCGCATAAGTAGCACGCCACTTCATTCATCATGTATCGCTCAGACCGCTCAAATACCTCATAGGCCATGCAGGAGAGAAACTACTAAACCGGCAGAAAGGATCACGGTGCTTGTCTCAAAAAGCTGAGGTCGTATTAAATGCCATATGCTTGTTTTTTTCCCCCCAAAGAACTGTGCAAGGAAGTCTGCTGTTTAAAATGTTGTTGCAAAACTGTTTGCGAGCTCATAAAAGGGTTCAGTGTATGTCAGGGACGCTCGTCGCAACCAAAATAAAAGGACAACGCACACAAATTTGCACGTATTTGATATTCCGGGATAATTCGCGTTTCGAATCAGTGGGTGACTTTTCTACTTGCGTTTTTCTAGCCGTATTGGAATTTATTAAAGTGCATTAGGAATCACAAGCGGTGTCATGTCACTTAGAGCTCTACGTTTCAACAGACCGGCTGCCCGCGGGCACAGCGCTCCTCTCCCCTTCGTTCGGTTGAACGCAATAGCGCTTACATGCTCCGCGAGACGAGCAAAAGGAATAATTAAAGAGGTGAATGATATTGGGAGAAGGATTTAGGGCAAATCCTATTGTTTAAAGCCGTTTCGTTCCATTGAAACTTCTTTTTCCTTTACACACTTTCTCAGAGCCCTGGTTCACACCCCGAATTGGTTTTTCAGATACATGCGTACACATTCCGTCTTCTGTTTTCAAAGGCTAAAGCAAAGCACGATGCAGGCAGCCAACAACAAAGACCTTATGATGTACGCACATTGTCTTTAAATCACTTCATTTCGACACCGCTGCCTGCGCAGCCTTGCGCTTATCAACATCAGGAATACAGCTGAGGGCAGAACAACAATGATGTATATAAAAAAATGCTTTTTTTAATAGCAGGTAGAACGGGAGTGTAATCCTCAAATAGGTCTTTGCTGAAAACATGTCTTCGTTTTGAATATGGAAGGAATTGTTATCGGAATCAGACTTTAAATGAGGCTGTAATATGATGTGGATAGGCCAATTCTGTGCTGTCGTCCACCTATCCTCGCTTTAAAAGTGCCCCCTCGATCCCCTCCTCATGCTTTTACTGTCAGTCAAAGAGCACTCTTTCTCGCTGGCGCATCAGGGCCCGGCGGTATTGATTTTTCCACCCACTGAAACCACCTCGTGAGCATAAATTTTGCATTAGACACTAAGGGGAAAGCGGGCGGGGGGGGACAGGACCTCGGGAACTGGGCGCATGGGACAGTCAAGCCAGACAGGCCAAAGAGACAGACAGAGATGGTGAGCACAGGTAATGTTAGTGAGTTAAAGTAGCTGGTGATGAGCTGGCCCTTGTAAAAAAAGAAGTGCACTTTAGCAGAAATACTTGTGGAAATAATATAGTTTAAAAGAATATACTTTAGTGTGAACTGAATGTAATGTTTTTGCATGTATTATGCAATTGTATTATACATTTAATTTATATTGAATAATATTTTTTTTACATTTGTTTATTAATAACTTAAGAGTACTTTTTCAACCAAATTAAGTAGGACTTAAGTACATCTTTATGTCTAATTTCATAATTACTTCTATTGTTTTTGAAATATGGTTAAAGTGTGCTGCAGAATGTTCTGACAAGCATTTATGGTAAATTAAAACATACTTTAATGTCATTTCTACTGAAATTGTATGTATGTGTTTGTAATTACACATTCATAATGATTCAGTTGCAATGTACTACTTTTAAAATATATTAGCTTTGTGTAATATTGAATAACACGCTACAGTTACAATTATAATCAAGCATGAATTTTAGTATGTTAGTCAACACATCAAAATAAGTGTACTTCTTTAAAGCATGTCAAAAGATTAAAATAAAATGATTTAAAATGTAATTTAAAGTATAACTTTTAATTTGACATAATTACAAAGTGAACTTTTTAAAAGTGCATTTAAGAAACTATATTTCATTAATATTATATTATCTGCAAAAACAGTTTTTGGTTACTTTGTTAGGTGTACTTGATACAGTGTAATTATACAGTTAGTAATATATGAAGAGTTCAGATGCAAAAGCCTCTGAGTGCCGTCTGAAATTTTCTTCTAGAATGATAATTTTTTATCAAGCTTGTATATTTAAGTTCAATAATTTCACTTAAATGGCAATGCAAATTACCTATTAATTGTCATTTAAGTGAAATTACTTAACTTAAATAAACGAGCTTGATAAAAATGATCATTCTAGAAGAAAATTTCAGGTGGCACTTAGAGGCTTTTGCATCTGAACTCTTCATATTATGGTAATAATATTAATTAACAACATGTACTTAGGGTTAGGAATAGGGTTTGGGTTAAGGTTAGCTGCATGTAGTTATGCATAATTTACAGTAAGAACATGTAATATATGTAACAAGGACAGTAAAATAAAGTGTTAACCAGGTTTTTTAAATATACTTTAAAGATTTATATTACACTATAAGTGCACATTCAATTCAATTAAGCACAATTCTTTTTCACAAGGTGATGTAGGAATATTATCATTGAACACCCAGTTTTACTCGGAAATATGTCTCATTAAGTATAAGTAAAAAGGGTTGCAAATAGGTTTCTTATAGAAGAAAGAATACAAATCCAAAAGGTTTAATTACAATATTTCCACCCAAAATACATTCAAAGAACATTCTGTGGCTCAGTCAAATGTTTTTTTTCCTCTTTTTTTTTTTTTATCATAAAACCACTTTTACACCTTGTTCTCTCTGGAAGACAGCCCAGAATTCCTTTAAATCCCCAGCAGAGCCCATAGCAGTAACACACTTTGATCAGACATGCATGTCAGACGAGGGGCTTTGTGGTCTGATCCTAACACGCTGTCCACTTCAGTGCTATAAACACTCAAGGCCCTCTCACTTCCAGTCTAACCTCTCTGCCTTTAAGCATTGTCTGATCCCGATCCAAATCACTGCTAGGGAATCATTTAATAATGTCTGAGCCCCACTGTAAGCAATGAAGGTGCCATCTGCTAAAGGTGGTACTGATATTTTATATTTTTACTCATTTAGTCCAACACTGACCTTTTTTCTGCTAGTAAGTAAGCTTTTATTTGTGTTTTATAGTGCAAATGCATTCCAGACAGATTTTTTTTTTTTTTTTTGAATCTTTTGACTAGAGTTAAAGTATTTGATCACGCCATCATTCAGTCTTTAAAGGTGCTTTTAAACCACTCAAGCACTATAAGATATAAAAGAGAGCTAAATTCAGTACTGGTGCGTACTAAATTCAGTACAAATGCCTATTTGGTGAGTATGCAGTCTAAGTCATGAATGTTAAATAACAAGTCAAATAGCAAGAAAAAGAGAAAATCAGTTAACGCTTTTGATTGAATAACTTGTAAGAGCATACATAAGTACGGTGACCGGGAGGGGACATGTTCAGTTCACTTAGTTTTGTCGTGGCCACAACATAGAAACTCGTGGGAACGTGATAATATGTTGTTGCCACAAGATATTAATTTGTGGGAACGTCATATTAAGTCGTGGGAATGTGATAATAAATCATGGCCACTCGATCATTTTGTTGAGGTAACGACATCATTATGTTGTGGCCTCGAGATCATATGTTTAGGGAACGATATATTTTCCCGTGGCCACGACTTCATATTTTGAGAGAACGACATCTATTTCTCGTGGCCACGAGTTACACACGGTCAATACTGTAACCATATACAGCAGTCAGAGATGGAGATGACTGATGAAATAACATTTTACTTGGAATTAGGAATGTCATATAAAGATATAGTGCGGTCTCTGGCATTAAGACATGGGTACGTTATAAATGAAAGACACCTGAAGCGCACTCTTAAGCTGAATGGGCTTTTTCGTCGGAAATATGCTGGCTTGAGTGAAATTGCTCTGGTCACGAATAAAGTCCCGTTTAAGGCAATAAACAAAAACAAATTATGAGAAACTTAAAGGGGACATATCATGCCAAATGCACTTTTTTAGCCCTTAAATGCATTTTGTTGTATATTTGGAGTGTTTAGAAGTACAGAAAATATGAAATTATTCTCTTCAGGTGCTTCGTTGATATCTTTATATTCTGTTTTGGTCATATTTTTCAACCTGTTCCGATTTTTCTGTTATCTATGACGTTTTTTGAACTATTACGTCACAGTATTTGCAGCGGAACTGCCAAATAAGGACATTGACTTCCGGCCCAACACTTCGAGCAATCCGCCATTTTTATTTCTCGCTGCAATTTTGTAGTCCAAGCTAAAGGATGCAGAAGTTACGAGAGGGTAAGTTAAAATGTTCGGTTGTTGGATGTAGTAACCCACACGCTTCATTACACCGTCTAATGTAGATAAACTGCCGCGCTTGTGACAAGGGCGCATGTTTAACTGAAAGAACGAGCAGAGAGAGAGACCCGGTCGCGCGGGCGCTCTCTCTCTTCAGAGCCAGGCGAAAGTGTAAACAAGACATCACCGTCTCCAAACTAGACGCTGTCTTGCTCTCTCTCCCTCGCACATATTAATCGAAATAAATCGACACGGTGGTAAAAGGTCGGAAGACCAAAGTTTCATGTGTAAATACAGTACACACCAGTGCGATACATCCATATGAATACGTTGTTCTACAGGTTCGTCGTCTTCATTTTCATCTCGCTCCGGCTCCGACTCTGGCTCGAACATGTAAGGCTGGCTGGACAAGTCTTCCGTTGTTGACATTTTGTTAATAACGTGTGAATAAAAAGTTTCTGTGCCGCTAGATAATCGTATCTCTGCTATCAAACTACAAAAATGGCCGAACGGGGTGGAGTTGAACCTCTGCAACCTGGAGAGGGGGCAGGGTATGAAGTGTCTCAATTGTATTTAAAGAGACCGCACCAAAACGAGTTGCTCTCAGACGCACATCAGAAAAGGGGTAGAAAAGGGGCCTGTGGAGCTATAATAATGAAGAATTCAGACCCAAGCATTGCAGTTCTGCTTTATATAGACTACAAATGTATAATTTATATGTAAAAAGGAACAATTTAAAAGCATGATATTTCTCCTTTAAATGAACAAATAACGAAGTAAATTATGACTGGGGTAAAAGGAGGAGCCCGTATCGCGTGTGAAGATTCGGTTATAAAACTCATAGCCACGAGAAACGGATGTTGTTCCCTCAACATACGTTCTCGTAACCACGATATATTATGACGTTCCCACGATTTAATATCACGTTCCCAAGAGTTTATATGTTGTGGCCACGACAAAACTAAATGAACCGAACATGTCCCCTCCCGGTCACCGTACATAAGCACACCATCAGACCTCTCTTGTTCTGCTCCTCTCACTAGTTTCTTCCACCACAGTCATTTTCCACCGATTTAATTAACTCAGGGTTACTTACTTTTGGCCTTGCGATTGGCCTTTAATTCACTGCGCAGCCTGTGTGTGTCTATGCGCGAGTGTGTGACTTCATTTAGCTGTCACTATTATTTCTAAAGTGGGATGCATCATGAAATTTTAGTAGTGTACAATTTTTGCAATCAATCACTTTGACAGGTCTTTAACAGGATTCAAATGTCAGTCAATATTTCTTAGAGAATGAGATGTATGCATGCATATAATAGATTTAGCATTTTAATCGTCAGTTAATCTCTATCTCCGACTGATTTTACACACAGATCAGACCCAGACATAAGTTGTTGTGTTCGTCAGGTGGACGCCCCCAGAGGAAAGCGTGTTGTATGGGACAGACAGACAGTGTTTTAATGAGATACTCTGCTTTGCCTTGTACACTCTCTCTGATACTAGAAACAAAAATAGCGCTATCACCCTGTCGCTTCTTGATGACCTCCGCGCTGACCTCTGACAATCAGCTACGCCGCGCTTCACACACACACACATCAAACACACCACAGGTGATTTTTACACTGGGAGTTTGGCACACACAGGGTCGTTGAGGTGAGGAAAATGAGTTTGTGTTAAACAGAGGGCTCTGTCATCTGTTCTGGAGGATTCTGTTGGCTGCTGCTTTGCTTGAGTTCAGGTCGGTCTCAAGAAGAGGGAAGAAAGAAAAAAGGTACTAAATTGGAGTGGATTCAGGTGCAGGGAGGCAAAAACAGAGCATCCATACGTCAGGCGGGTCACAGAACCTGTCAGGATGGGCCCTGGCTTCATTTGTGTGTGCTTTGAGAAAGTTGTCAGGTTTTATTTCATAACTATAGACTTCTGAGGGTTTGACAAGGTTTATATGTCTGCTCTTTACTTTTGCTTGTGGAATACAAATGAATTAAATAGTGAGGTAATCTACCTGTCAATTCATGTTTTAATATGACATGCGATTTGAATGTATTATGACCTTTAAAAGAGAAAAAGGACAGCATATATAGTGCGCTACAAATCTAGATGCTTTGTCCACTGGCTGTGCATTTATTATTTATGTTTTATTATATTGACTTATGAGCAATGCTAGCTTTAGCAGTGCTGGGGTATTCTGTGGTTTCGTAAACATATGAAAAAAGATAAAACAATGTAAAAATGAATAATTCAGTTAATGATAATAATATAAAATATATATTTTGTATGTAACAAAAAATGATTTAGTTAAAGAACATATGTAATTAAGTAACGTTATAATTTACAGTAACTTTTTTCTATGAATATATTTTTAAGTGTAATTTTCAGCAGCCATTACTGCAGTCTTCAGTGTCACATGATCTTTGTGAAATCATTCTATTAGGCTGATTTGGTGCTCAAGAAACACTTATTATTATCAGTTAATTTAGATCAATAATATATCTCAATTAAGCTCTATTTCTATACTTTCAGTTATAAATAAATCATGGGTCATGGTCATAAATCATGTTCATTATTTTAAGTCTAAACAAACTGTCTTAAAGTCTTTACCATGCCCTGTGGTTCATATGAGAACTGCTAGATTGCAGACATTTACTATTGTTGCCCTGCATCCTTGAATTTTTGTCATTCTATAGATGCGTGAAGTAATTTACTGCTTTCTGTATTTCCAATGGGAATGGCGTCATACATCATTTTCTGGTTCATTTTCAGTGGAACTGAATAGAGCAATGTGTTTTGTGTTTATGTGTATTTTTTATTACATGTTTTTGTCATCACCCAAGAAAGAAAGCATTCTTTTCATCTCCTCTCCATGTCCTTGTCTTCTTTTCATATAAACACTCCAGCGAAGTAAACGCAGTATTTCTGCCCTGTATTTGTGTAGATATTGTGTTTTCGATGCATTCAGACCTTTGCAGCTCGGTCATTGCACCCGACTCTTTGGCTCAAGGTCTGCATCACAGAATCCTCAAAGTCTGCATCCTCTTTCGTACGCAGCGAGACCGAGTATGTTTAAAGGAGAACGGAAGGTTAGCAATGTTTCGTAACGAGATGACAGAGTTTATAAAGCACTCGCTCTCAACCGGAGTTTTACCTGCAGTGCTGCCCATATAATAGGGCCACATGGGGTTTCTCTACCATCCTGTGGCTCTCTCTCAGTCTCTCTATTTGTTTTCCTTTTCTTTTGTTGTTCTGTCTCTTTCTCCGGTCTCACGACTGCTGTGGGAGGAGACCCTCCCATCACCTTTGATCTTCCCCTTGGTTTCGATAATATTTTTGACAGGATTCAGGCTTTCTCTTTTCTTTGTCCTTTTTTTTCCTGTCCTCCTCCCTATTCTTGTTCACTTATTTTCTACTTGTAGCAGCTCGCTCGGCTTCCTCTATAGTTGTGCGATGGAGCGCCACATATGTACGCCCTGTCAGGGCCTGCGAGACAACTTGCCCCAACATTTCAAGCGCGAATTGGACTCTTGGAATTTTCCCGGGCGCAGATGATATATATAATTCATGCTGGGGTGTGAGAGCGGTGTCAACGTGTCAGGCGATTGAAGAAATGTAAAAGTGGGCTGTTTACTGGTTGAGAGACACTTTTTTTTGTTTTTCACTTTTTTTCTCGGAGTAGGGGAGAGAAAGCTTGCGGTGCGTCAAAACCTCGCCTGCCTGTCCGGTTGTGATGCACGAGTATAGCCACACTAATCAAAGAAACGTCAGCACCAATGTATTTTCTTAGTTGTCTTCAGCTAAAAATCTCCTGGTTTTAATTATTCATCTGCATCAATTAATTATGAACACTTCTTGTCAAGTACGCTGTGCACAAACATATGCTTGCCGATACAAGTCTCGCTTTGTAGCTGAACATCGATCCATTGTTCAATTATTTGGTGATTTATTTTTGGGATGGCTTACACTGGGCTTTGATTTAAAAATGTATGCAAATTATTCCTGACGTTAGCAAACTAGAAGCTATTTGTCTATAGATGATTTATTTGTTTGTTTGAATGTATATATATTATAACATTTATTAAGTAATAACTTGTCAATTAGGACAAGCAGTTTGAAGGATGGATAGATGTCCTATAATTATTTAAAGATGTTGGTAACACTTTACAATAAGGTTCATTAGTTAATGTATTAACTAACATGAACTAACAATGAGCAATACATTTGTTACAGTATATAAATATAAATTAAGTATATAAATCTTAGTTAATAAAAATCCAGCTGTTGATTGTTTGTTCATGTTAGTTCACAGTACATTAACTAATGTTAAATATTTTAATAATGTATTAGTAAATGTTTAAATTAATATTACTAAGATTAATAAATGCTCAAGATGTTTTCAGAGAATGCAAACATATATATCGTTTTTTTTTTAATAATTTATTATATATATTTTTGAAGATGTTCAAATATATTCTCTGAACAGAAGACATGACACACAATTTTGCAGTAAAACAACAACAATACTGAAATGATTTTTGCAGTGTGCCTGAACAGAATCATTTGAGAGTCACACTTGTTAGTTATATGGTTGTCAGTCTCAAACACTGTGTGGATTCTACACCTAAATTGATTCAAATATTGAGATATTGCTGTGCGATATCATCTCGGTGCCACCAAAGGAGGACATCTTGGTGGTTTCATTTCTGTTATAACTTCTAAATAATGGTGCCCATAAAATGTTTGTGACATCTTGGGTTTAAGTGCAGTGTAGAAGAAACATCTCTGTTTGATGACTTTGCAGTGAAGAGTTCATTATCAGAACGTTGAGCAGAGGTCAGGCATCTGTCTGCAGAGCATTGCTCTGGTTCCTGCAGAGAAGACAGAAGGTCATTTATTCATTCTAATGTGTTGCCCATCTGTTTTTCAATGTTTTCTTTCAAAAGGTATATGGATAATTTGAGTTGACACTTTCTGGTCGTGCTTCAGTGTGCAGGAATAAGGTTGATTTTGGCATGAACATGTGAATGGAAGAGGCTTTAAGAGTCTAACCTAGGCCATCTTGTTCTGTCATGGACTAAATCCAGTTCAGTGCATTGGTCTTTTGTACAATGTATAGGAGTAAAGTTGTTTATCTGATCCCAGCAGAGTGTCTGGTGAGTCACTTTGCTGAGATTAGGCTCTATTGCTTTCTTACAAAGAAGAAGTCTAATGAATTCATAAGAATTATAGTGAAATGCTTCTCCTCATGTATCACAAAAATAAAAGCTTTGACATTCAGAGTTTCCAGTGCACATGAATTATGTTCCATTTATTCAGAGGAAAAATATAGCCAAGAAACATTCCTTCTTTAGTTATTTTTGTTCCATTTTCATAGTTCTGAAGATGTATTTTCTTTTCACTGAAAATAGAAATGTTCCCTTGCGAAATGAACTTTGATGCTGCGTCATGCCATTGACGCTATTGGAACACTTTCCGCGTGAGCCAGTGTCTGAAGCACGTGTCAAAACGAGCCATTCTCTTGGTCAAGCTTTATGGACATAAAATATATGCCTGAAATACACGTCATAAGCTTCTTTGTCTTCAGAAGCCGTATGTTTAAGCGTGTGTCTGTGTTTCTCAATTGTCAAATGTGTGTGTGGAAATATTAGTCAGGAGAGCAGTCTGTTGACGTGGCAGGGTTGAGAAACAGAAAATGTGTGACTCTGTTCCTCCGCTTTATTACGGTGGACAATTCACACCCCATGTGAGTTATGTGTTTAGGTGAGGAACATACCTCAAGTTCAGTCCTTGAGGGGGCTGACTGTGAGCATTGCAATCGCTTCAGCATCCGCAAGCTACGATACCGTTTGGCCCTCTTCTTGAGGGAAAAGGACCGAGCTCCTGTGCTTCATGGTTCGGGTCCCGTTGCTGTCGAGGCAGTGTTGCGACTTTGGTAATGGGGTTCGCAGGTTGAGTCAGCGGAGGCGGCGTTTGAGACGGATGAAAATGTCCTATCTCTCGTGCTCTCTGCTGACACAGAGGTCCCCGTTCTGGATCTTGAAGCTCGCTCTGCGAATTGTTCAGACCAGAACGAGGAACTATCTGCAGCTGATTCTGAGGGGTTGGATGTAGACGTCCGCACATGAACAGCCTCCCCGCCGCCATCTCCTGTTCTTCGCTGATCTCCTCGCTGAGGTGTTGAGATCGTAGAGGAACCCATATTCCACTTGAGTATATAACATATACACCACATTGGTTAGGATGCGTGACCAGGGGTATGGGACAATGAAGAGATTTGGATCATGGTGAGGGATTAGGGCCTCAGGCGTTAGAAGAACTCAGTCGAGCCACAGATTTTGCCCTTCATGCAACCAAGCAGATGGGCCGTGCTATCGTCGCGCTATGGCTGCCATGGTTGCCACAGAGAGACACCTGTGGATCAACCTGACAGGCATCATAGAAAGAGACAAGGCCTTCCTCCTTGATTCCCTGATTTTCCCCTCTGGCCTGTTCGGCGACGCAGTTAGCACTGTTGTCAACAGATACCAGGCGGCAAAACGTTAGTCTGTGGCATTCAAGGAGCTCCTTGCTGGGGGTCAGCTCCCATAGAGAGGAGCAGAAAGAGAGTGTGGCTTCTTGAGTCCCACCCCCTGCCACGCAAAGATATAGGGGCCAGGAGACACACTCAGTCCAAGCTGACCAAGGAGAGATCTGATCTGAGAGAGCTGATGTACGCAAGTGCAGCAAAGAAATTGATTTCTGATTTCTGTCGGCTTATCGCATGTGTGATATTTGACAGGAACACGTCCTTACTGTTAATTTAAGCGCATCCAGACAGAACTAGTGTTTTGCAGTAAGGGAGTAAACTTAAACCAGTAAACTTACTTTAGCTGGCCCATGACACTATTTTCTTCTAGATCTTCTAGATCTGCTGTACAGCCGAAATGGCTTTTTTATATATATATATTTTATAAATACTTGGCTTAGATCATGTAAAAAATCAACATCTTCCTTCCTCTTTCTCTCATCACAGCTACCTCATCCCTAAACTCTCAGCTCCAGCATCTCCAACAGCTCCAACAGCTACAGCATCACCAGCAACAGCATCATCATCATCAACAGCAGCAGCAACAACAACAACAACAGCGAGAACGAGAACGAGAACAGCGTGAAAGAGAACAACAACAACGAGAACGGGAGCAGCACCAACATCTTTGCGGCGCAACGCATCTCCAGCCACCCAGCCATCATCAGCTCACTCCTCCGATCCAATCACAAGTGTCTGGACCTTCTCCAGGCTCCGCCTCCACCTGTACCACCTCTAATCATAGCTCAGCTCAGCCTCCCCAGTCTCCGCCCCCTCACAGGCAAAACCAATCACCAGCTCGCAGCTTGCCATCACCTGTTACGCCTCCTCTACCACTACAGGTAAGATTGGAAAATATTATTATTATTTTTTATTTATTTTTTTTTAATTGTATTTTGTTACACTTCTCCTTTAAAATAATAACTGCATTTTTCTGCATTCATATTATTTTGCATTCTGCATTTCTTCTTTTTCAATGTATGTTATTTTATACGATTAAAGTAATGGGACAAATTTCATTTAAAACAATAACTACATAACTACAAATATATTTTTTTTTATACCATTAAAGGGGTCATGAACTGCATTGCTTTATTGTTCCATAATATTTCCTGGTGTGCACTTATAATGGTAGTATGATTTTTACATAAAAAATTGTCATAATTTAGAAATAAAAGGCATTTTTCCTAACCTGATTTTAGCCCTCTGATTTGAATGCTCTGTTTTAAGGGGCGTGTCTGCTGTGAGACTTCACTGTAAACGTCCACTGCTGTGATTGGCTAACATATTGGCATATGAAATAGCTAGAATTACATGTGAAACTCTCTCGAAAACTTTTAACCCCTTTTTTACTATTACAGCTCTCAAGGTTGACTAATCATGAAAAGTGTCGAGTATAGCGTTATATTTAGATCTAATGCATCATATTTAGATTGTGGCTTGAAAAGTTGCAGTGGATGAGCATTGTAGCCGATCACAGACAGGTTGAGTGCATGAATGCAGCGTTCTCGTCATTGCAACTCAAATTCAAACTAACGAATCCTTTCATCATAGCTAATAGTGCAAACACGATGTGAATAAGAGATTCGTTGATTATAAGGGGAGTTTTGGCAAGAGTGAATGAAGTGAACAAAGGACCAAGTTCTTACTGATGTGGTCTGGAACTTCATTAAAAAATAAAGGTCATCCACTCTTTCCTAATGTTGGGATCAGAAGGAAGGCAATGCAAAGACTGTGTTTTTTCACAACTTGGCACTGCACAGTGTCTTGTCTTCGAGAGTCATCTTTATCGTTTAGTTTCTGCATAGACCTGCATTTGCCTCTCTCGTTATTTTCCTACTACATAGACAGCCATAAAGTGGCACATTCCACAACCTGTCGTTCTGGCAGATTGGCTTCAATATAAGCTGTTTTTAGACTAACAAGAAAGTTTTGAGCTCTGAAACTTGCAGGATGTTTTTATAGTAATGACCTCTTATACAGGTGCTGGTCATAAAATTAGAATATCATCAAAAAGTTGATTTATTTCAAGAATTCAACTTAACAGGTGAAACTAATATTTTATATAGACTCATTACATGCAAAGTGATATATTTCAAGCCTTTATTTGTTATAATTCTGATGATTATGGCTTACAGCTTATGAAACCCACGAAATCAAAATCCCAGAAAATTGGAATATTACATAAAATCACACAGTAATTACACAGTGATACCATGGTCATTGAACCAGGTTTTGGTTATTTTGGCAGTGTGGGCAGGTGCAAATCCTGCTGGAAAATGAAGGAAGCATGAAGTGCTCTGAAAATGTCCTGGTAGACGGCTGCTTTGACGCTGGATTTAATAAAGCACAGTGGACCAAAGTCCTCTTTTCTGATGAGAGCAAATTTTGCATCTCATTTGGACACCAAGGTCCCAGAGTCTGGAGGAAGAATGGAGAGGCACACAATCCAAGATGCTTGAAGTCCAGTGTGAAGTTTCCACAGTCTGTGTTGGTTTGGGGAGCCATGTCATCGGCTGGTGTTGGTCCACTGTGCTGTCCACTCAACGCAGCCGTCTACCAGGACATTTTCAGAGCACTTCATGCTTCCTTCAGCAGACAAGCTTTATGGAGATGCTGACTTCATTTTCCAGCAGGATTTGCACCTGCCCACACTGCCAAAAGAACCAAAACCTGGTTCAATGACCATGGTATCACTGTGTAATTACTGTGATTTCATGTAATATTCTATTTTTCTGGGATTTTGATTTCGTGGGTTTCATAAGCTGTAAGCCATAATCATCAAAATTATAACAAATAAAGGCTTGAAATATCTCACTTTGCATGTAATGAGTCTATATAATATATTAGTTTCACCTTTTAAGTTGAATTCTTGAAATAAATCAACTTTTTGATGATATTCTAATTTTATGACCAGCACCTGTATGTCAAAAGGTCAAGGGAATTTTGATTTCTCAGTTCATGACTCCTTTAAATTAATGTTCAGAATTCACTGAACACTTCCCCTTTAAAATAAAAACAGCATTTTTCATTTTTGCATTCTGCATTCTTCATATAAGTTATTTTATATTATTAAAGTAATTGGTCAAAATCACTTAACACTTTCCATTTAAAATAATAACTGCATTTTTTCTGCATTCATATGACAACAGTCAGGAATTTTAGGTGGTTTTGATCTGGAAAAAAACGCAAAAAAACAATGTGATATCAAAATAAATGCCTCACATTTCCAGACAGCCGTAGCCAGCAGCCTTCCTTGTATTGCTCCTCACCCAGTTCAACTCTTGTTTACACACTAAAAGTGAAGTTATTTAAAGCTATAAAATAAGTTGACTTGTGATGGGGAGCAGCTCCAGAGTGCTGCATGGCACGGGGGCAGCAGAGACCGATCGACTCAATGTAATGACCCCTAAATATGATGTCGCCTCACTTAAAGAACTCATTCTTCTACATTATTCACAACATGTCTGGAAGAATGGAGCTTTGGAGTGAGACGAGGTCTAGGATGAATGTTAGAGAATGGGGCAGTAATTCAATTGAATGATTGAATCTGTCTGGGGAAATCTTGGATATTACAAATATTGTTTCTGGAGGAGGTGCCTGTTTGCCAAGCCTGTCCCTGAAAAAGAATGAAAATTGAAAGTTTATTGTTAAGAGTTTATCCCAGCCATCTTGCTAGCGACAGCAATAGACTATTATTGGAAATGAAGAGCTGCGGAATATTGAATTACGAGTAATGATGTTTTTGGTGTAACTAGATTTGAAACAATTTTATGATAATCACTTATTGACATGTTGTGAAAATGTATAGTATATGCACCCGATTGAACCAGATTAGTTTTCAACATATTTTATATTTTGCAAATAAGATCTTGCATTGGGAAGTCCAAAGCACCATATGTCAGTGATGACTGGCTAAGATGAGTTTGTTGCTATTTTATTTTGTTATCTGTTATTGTCATGCAGGCTTATACAATTTAAACAAACTCCACAGATGGCACACATGAATCTTTGTTGCTTCAGTTACTGTAGCTCATGTCTTTTAAAGGGGTCATGTCATATCAAATTTGCCTTGATCTGACATTTTCATTAATAAAAAAGCTTTTTCGAACTCAAAGCTCCCTCAAAATGAGCATTTATTGGAACTATTCTGCAAAAACAACTGCAACTTTGTGTAAAACTAAATCTAGAAAATGTTACTAATATTATCATGTATGATCTGACCCCTTTATTTTTTCACACAGCTTGTGTTTTAAATGGCAAACCTAAGTGATCTTTTCATATCATCTGTCTGTCCATCAGTTCCTCCTCTTCCTCTTCTCATCTGGCTGTCTGAGTCCGTCACTAATAACATGTCCGCCTCCCTACATGTCCCAGTGGTTTCATTTCGGTTTGAGAGAGGCCAGGGTCGCCTCTCTATCCTTCCCCGCATTCATCAGCGTCACAGCCCTTATTGCTCTGTGCTGTACCACAACCCCACTTCCCCTTCCCCCTTTTTATGGCTGCCATCAGTTTAGTCATTTATTTCACCTTCTGTCCCTCTGCCCGGCTTGTATCACCAGCTGGACCCTATGGAGCCCCACGCTTAATGGTCTCCAGAGCCCAGAACTAGTGGTTTCCAAGGGATTCCTTAGGAAAGACCAGCCATATATTTCTTCATTTATAGTTGAAGCACACCTAATTCGATCTGTCAAGTTATCATCAAGCCCTTCTGATACGTGATTCAGATGTTTCAGAGGTGGAATAGATTAAATGGGGGTGGGGAGTGACAATGGGATCTCCAAAAACTTGGCTTGGGTGCATGATGTTGCCAGCATCAGTGTATGCATCCTCAGGTCTAGATGTTTGTGAATTGTCTTAAATGGAATTATTTATCTGAGCATCTGTGCACAGGTTTTACTTCATATCTGTGGTTGTATAAGGTGTGTTGTAATTTGATCTGTTTTAAGGGATGATGAACAAGCTAGTCAATATTGCAAAAATGAACCCAGACATGGTGGTCAGTAAAGGGTTTATTTTGTGACAATTACTGATTGCCTACATTATCCTGGTTCAGGGTTACTAAAGTTAACTAAAACTAAAACCATAAAAAACTTTTCCGTTACTTAAAATACAATAAATGTTAACGTTAAGAAGTCCTCACTTCCATTTAGTTTTTAGTCAACTTAATTTAGTCAACTTAATGTACTTAACTAAAACTTATAAACCGAAATAAAAAGTAATAAAAATTATGTAGACATTAAAAAAACAAAAACTAATAAAAATGATAAAAACAACAATATTACTAAAACTTTAACTAAAATAAAAATATGAATACAAACTGTTATACTATCTCAATGATACTAAAATAACACTCCTGATTTTTACGTCTTCTTAAAGCTGTAGTCCGTGGTTTTTCCTCTTTGTCGCCATCCCTGTTCGAAATCTGCAATTGCAGTTATTCGCAGAATTATCAACTTTACGTGGGTTGTGCCTCGGCACGGCACAGTGCGGATGAATCCAATGTTTTGAGGATAATGTGCGGCTGTCTGTCGCCGCCCCGGTGTGGATACTGTCATTCAGAATCACAGATTCTATTCTTTTTTTTTTCTTTTTTTTATGACCAACATAAGAATTTTGTCATCTGAACAAGTAACATCCACTTTTGTTCTTACCAACTAAGGGGGAAAAAAAGCATTGCAGTAAATCACGCTGATTAAATCTAACGATCGCTTATCATATCACGTCAAACCTTGCAAATTATACTTTGTTCTCTAATTGTTAATGTTAACAACAACAGCATTGCGTGACTATATTTAATGTGTATTAGGGCTACCTGTAGTTCAGTACTCTGTAACTGTATGAATTAAACAAAGAAGTGTGCTACTGTTACATAATTGAACCATTGAAATGTCTTAACTTACCTGTCCAACATAAAAAAAAGCCGTCTCTGCGTCCGTTTTGAACCCCTTCAAAACATGGAGTTCAGTTCATGCCACCTTTCAAAAGCCCTTCCGATAGTATCCTTGTTTTCGCATGGGCCCGGTTGCAGTCTCTTGTTTTCTGTAGCCACTCTGAAGTCCAAAGTCTTTTGCATTTTACAACGGGTGAATCTCCAGTTGTCACTGTTGATTGTCGTTTGAACCTTTCTGAATCTGCCATCAAATTGATGTTTAATTATACAGTATCAAGTGCTTTGAGAAAAGACTGTAAATCTCCACCTCCAACATCCTCACACGCAATATAGCCTACTAGCCGAGACACCTTCTTTATGTGTACACATGTGATGTAATGACGCAAACACATGCTTGAATTTCCCGCGGAAATCCACCAGTACCACTGGAATTAAATACATTATTACAAGCTTACCGTTTTGAATCGAGCTAAGGCAAGCAGATAGTTTTAAACACTGGCTGGTTATGTACTTGCTCAAAAATTTATTTTGGATAATTTTTAACCCAGAAAAGTTACGAAATGCAGCTTTAAATAAATTAATATTGATGAAGAGCTACACAATCATTTGCAAAGTCAGAGAAAGTGTCTTTGATAATACTGAAGCAACCCTTTTTAGGATTACAAGATTCATAGTTGTAGCCACTTTTATATCAGGTATTACTTATGAAATATAAAATATTGCCCAATGCAATTAATCCAATACAATTAAATATGAGTTGTGTGAGCAGGTTAAATACTTGTACTTTAACCGAGAGAAAACTGCATGAGGACCCAGAACAAAGCCCTGAGGAACACCCTTCGCCTGGGGTGTGTTAAGAAAGCTTCTCTACAGGTTTTTGATCTGTACTCTCTGGTTTCTTTATCCTAGGGGTCCATGATTAGATTTTACTGCTAAGAGTCATGTGTGACCCTCTTGTTAATCCAAAGAGAGAGTGGCACCAGAGACGACAGCGTCATTACCCAGCCCTCCACTGTGTGAGAGTGAGAAAAATAGAGCGATAAGTGTGCATGTGTGTGTGTGTGTCAGGAGTCAGAAGGGGTTTAAAGTTCCCGCTTCATCGGGGTCCACATTACCACTTAACCAATGTGATTGTGTGTGTGGCAGGGTTTGCAGGCTGCCTCTCCTGAGGGGCTGGAGTCCGTAATTGGGCTTATGTGTGCGTCTGCTTGAGAAAGTTACAGCATACTTCACCTGAGTGCTGATACTAGCCTTTAGGGACAGCCACAGTTAGACATTGCGAACACCTAGAGAATTTTGGGAATGTGTATTTCCAGGGTTTGTCATAATTATCCCTTCTGGTCACACAGGTACCACCCCGCCCTCTTGCTTTCTCTTGCCTCCCATTCCTCTCTTTGGGTGTAATACCTTTGGTAAGGGAGGGCAGACAGGTCTCCTATTATCTGAAGACACCTAAAGACCCAGATAGAGGCCTTCTGTTGCTGAACTGACAACATGACAGCGTGTTAGCATCCCACTCTGATAATACAACAGTCAGTGTGTCCAGTGTACGAATCTAAGTGCTCACTGTCTGCACTCTCTCTCGCTCTTTCTTTCTCTCATTTTTCTTGTCTCGTCTTTTTCTTTATTTGGTCAAAATTTCAGACAGGGTGTTTTGTAAGTCTCTGACACTGAGATCCTTTAGACAGTTCAAATTTATGATTTTCCAGGAAGACTTTTTCTGTAGGCTGTGATGTTTATACACCGCGTTTAGTGCAGATTCGTACATGTCATTTGGTTTAACTAAAATAAAGAAACGGAAAAACACACATTATTAATGAGAGCATTATTAACAGATCATTGAGATCCAATATTTGGATTTGGAACTTATTAATGTACTGTAAATACAAATAATACATTTAAAAAAAGTCTATGAAATAAAAATATATAGCAGTAAAGGAATAGTTCACTTAGAAATGAAAATTCTGTCATAATTTACTCACCCTCAAAGGTTTGAAACAACTTGAGGGTGAGTAAATGACGACAGAATTTTTCCTTTAACTACATTTTCAAGTTGCATTTTTACTATTGGATGATGGCCCATTTAAAGTCTTTTTTTTTAAAGAAGCTTATGAAAAAAAAAACTGTTTATAGCATAAACAAAAAAGTCATAAAATAACATAAAAAGCTACAATGTAGCAATGTTTTGTCATGCACTTTCAAAAAAGTACACTTTACACAATTTCAAAGACTGAAAAATGTGCTTAAATGGATAGTTTTCCTAAAAAATTTAAATTCTGTCATCATTTACTCATCCTCATGTCGTTCTGAACATATGTGACTTTCTTTCGTTTACGGAACACAAAAGAATATTTTGAAAATGTCTCAAAATGTTTTTTTGTCCATACAATGTAGTTTTGGGCTCCATTGACTTAGCTATTCCACAACACTGTTACCAAAATATTACCATCACAATCATGTAAACAGAAAGTTTAAAACCTCTCCCATCCTTCTCTCCATTGGTTTTTGAAAAACTGTGATTCTTTTACCTCCCAGTAAACTCTCCTTTGGAGAGCCAGCATTAGAAAAGAAAAAAAACGTAGGGGAGGTAGAGACTAGCTTTTGTGACGACAACCAGGCGGTGGAGATTATGAAATTTGCCTAAGTGTGTTAATTGGCTGATTAGCAGGGTGGCTGGATTTGCAGGTGCTGATTGATTGGAGCGACGGGGTTTCTCCACGCTGAGGGGACTCGGGGATTTGAGGAGGAGGGGGCGGCTCGGTGGGCAAGCCGGTTACACCAGAATTGATCTTAATTAGATCTGAGAGACCTGCCACAGCAGAATGGTCACAGCGATTAAAATGAAAAACAGGAGAAATTACTGATCAAATTAATCATAATGTCAGCCTACAGCTGTAGGTCTGCTGTAATTTGCCACTCCACTGGCTTACATCAGCCCTGAGCCACACGCACACACTGATCTGTGGCACAGGGAGAAGGAGAGAGGGAAGCAGAGCAGACCATACACACACACGGATGTAGGCACATATACAGTAGACACACTCGTGTTGTGATGATTTGTGTGTGTGCTCTTGTATATATGGTTTATGAAGACACAAATGTGTATAATGGCATGGCTATTACAACATAAACATGGTTTACGAGGCAATTTCCTGTGTCCTCATAAACCAAATGGCTTAAAAACATTCAAAAAATGCAGAAAGTTTTCTGTTTAGGGTTAGGGAACACATTTTTTTATTAATATTCCTGTGATATAAGCGGAATTGTCAGCTGCCACTCAGTCTTCAGTTTCATATAATCCTTCATAAATGAAACCAGAAATCCTCAAGAAACATTTCTTCTTATTATCAGAGTTGAAAACAGTTGTGTGCTTAATATTTTTGTGGAAACAAGTGGAAATGTTTTTATGATTCTTTGATGAATAGAACTTTCAAAAGATCAGAATTTATTTGGAATAGGAATGTTCTCTGGTGTCTCTCTCTTTCTCTCTTACGTTCCGTCTCTCCCAGCATGTCATACTACTGTGCGCTGTATGTTCAGTCTTTGACCTTGCCACTGTGTCTGCCTCCATGGTTCCAGACAGAGAGACAGAAAGACTCTGGCCAAAATTCTGGCCATATTCTGACGCCAACAAATTTGTATATAAAATAAATACATTTTTATTTTTGAAGGACTTTTAAAGGGATAGTTCACCCAAAAAAGACAATTTTGTCACCATTTACTTGTTCCAAACCGGTATGACTTTTTTTCTTCTGTGGAACATCACAGAATGTATTCTAAAAAAATGCCTCAGGGTTTTTACTTCCCCATACAGTACAATGGCATTCATTCACCCAAACTATTAGCTTACCAACATTCTTAAAAATATATTAATTTGTGTTCCACAGAGGAAAGTCTCACAGGTTTGAAACGGCATGCGGGTGAGTAAATAATGACAGAATTTTCATTTTTAGGGTGAGCTATGCCTTTATATTGACTTTGTGTGTGTGTGTGTGTGTTGCAATGATGTAATTTCTTGTGGCTCCAGAAGTGATTAGTCAAATAACATTTAGGCTACAGCTCAAGTGAAAAATGTATTTGAGCCTGTGCCCATGAGCAAAGATGCCAAAATTCAGATTGTGTACATCTAGGGGGTTCTGCACCACCTGAAGAACTGCCACTGAGACAGCTTTAACGGACTATTTTCTCCAGGTATTATAGACCACCTTGGTCTTCGCTGTCTCTCTTTCTCCCTTCTCTCAGACAGAGTGGCTTTATGGGTCTGCCAGGACCCACCGACCCAAAGTCTTACGGCAGTAATTACAGGCTACTGCCCGGTATTCAGCCAACGCCAATTTATTGCCTCAGAGTATGGCAGACTCCCCTTGTCTCCTCTTGCTCACTCTGTCTTGCTCTACCGTTCCTAACTTTCATCGCTCTTCCATTTCCCTCTCACCTATCCCCTTTTCTATCTCACTCTCTCGCCCATTCATACCTTCCCTCAACCTCGCTAGACTGTACTGCGCCCTTACTTGTCCATCCTTTACCCCCACTTTCTCTCCCACTCGCCCGTCGCTGTAAGACACACCCCTCCTGATGTACTGATGTGTGCCACGGGAGGCTCAGACCCACGAGTGCTGCAATTACGCCGGCCTCTTCTCCTTTCCTCTCATCTACCTCCCTCTATCTTTGTCCATTCTCCACCATTCCCCAGCAATCAGCCATCATTATAGCTCGTTCCTGAAACCCCATCCCTGCCAAGGTCAGGCGCCCTTCCAACACTCATATGATCATGGACAGACACGTATACGCTCACACATGCTGTTTTTGTTTCTCGCAGTGCCCCCTTATGCAGTTTTTCCCGTCTCCATCCTGAACCCTGCCCTTGAATTTCCCCCCAAACACTAATTATCTCGTTTTTATTGAAAGGGAACATCCTAATTTTCAGAAAATGATCAAATTTAGACCACCGTTCAAAAGTTTGTGGTTGGTACATTTAGTTTTTGAACAAAGCTGCATTTATTTGATCAAAAATACAATGATTACAATTATTTAATTATTAACAATTATACAATTATTAACATTGTAACAAATATTATTACAATTTAAAATAACTGTTCTTTTTTAACATATTTAAAATATATGTAATTTATTCGTCACTACTGTTTCCCGAAACTATATTGTCACAAATTTGTCATTCAACCATGTCACGCAGGTGGTGGAGTAATAATTTATTTTAACTAATTCATTTGAGATTGAATTAATGCCGGATTTTTTGTTATACATTATGGCCATGGCCTAATTAGTCCAATTCAAATTTTTCCAGATTCAATCATAGGCTCCTTACGTACTAGAGCACGTATACACGTGCACACTTTTCAAAAACTTTGCTTTAAATCGCTTGACAAACTAAAAGATGTAAATGACATTTTTGTATATTTTTTAAATGAAAGATATAGATTGTACTGGATGTCACCTTAAGTATTTTGCTCAAGATAAGGATGTATTAAGTCCTCATGCAATGCAAACAAGAAAGTGTGCCTCTAACCACTGGTAGAGAGCTGTTTTTCCAACCACACAAATTTGTGATGCTTCGTTAAAACTAAGGTTTCTTGAAACACAGTCTCATTGAACTATGCTGATAACGACAGAACTTACGACCATAGTCGATTAACAATGCTTTTGGGAAACGCACCCCAGAATGGCAGCACAGCTGAAAGGTTTGTTTGAGCTGCGCCCTCTACTGTACAGGTGTGAGTTTGCAATTCCTTCAGTCTGAGGCTAATTCAATTCCCTTTTGGTGTGAAAGGGCCTTTACATTAGATTTTTTTTATTAAAAAACATACAAGCAAGTATGCAAGTAATACAAAAAAAGTAACGCAGAATTAACGTAACATTACTTTCCATAAAAAGTAACTAATGCCCTTAGTTACTTTTTTTAGGTTGTAATGCAATATTGCAACACATTACTTTTAAAAGTAACTTTCCCCAACACTGGTTGCTTCTCTCCACAAATCACTTTTCAAAATCCAATAAATTCCGAATGGATAAAGTTGAGTCCTGCCCAATTTTTTATTTTATTTTTTTTTTGAATATCCCATTTCACTCTGCATATTACAGAATAAAATCGTGTGCTAGTATTTCAAGGTGACATTTAAACTGCTTAAAGAGTGTGTAATTATAGGGTTATAGAATAATGTATGATTATTTTATTTACTAGCAGTGTTTTATTAATTATTCATGTTAACTGTGTAACTGGAAGTTCAAATTTTAAATGGCAAAGAAATCTGTCCTGTTCTCATTTTTCTTTTCCTCACTTGTTTCATCCATGCTCTCAATGGTCTCTTTTCTCGCTCTTCTCTTTTTTTATTCTTCCTTCCCCTTCATTCCTCTCTCTCTCTCTCTCTCTCTCTCTCTCTCTCTCTCTCTCTCTCTCTCTCTCTCTCTCTCTCTCTCTCTCTCTCTTTCTCTCACTCTGTCACTCACTCATTAATGCAGCCCAATAGACAGCCCTCCTTAAGAAGGCAGAAAATTGCCTTACGTAACGAAACTCCCACTATATGAAAATACAAATGTGCACTGGTGACTGAAGCAGAAAATAAGACTATTGCCCATCAAAAGTAGTACTGCATTTGGTATGAATAATTATAAAGCATGTGATGCAGCCAGTGAGGAAAATCTGAGTGCTGAAAGCAAAGCAACTTTTTATTTACTCAAAATGAGGGATTATTTTCAGAAAAAAAAGGCAGCACTGGCGTCAAGGAATTACAGTTTATAAGACCTCCACCTGTAGACATTTAGATCTAACATTTGCAAGTATGCCAATGACAATTTGACATTTTACAATGAGTTGTCACTTGTAGGTTATTATTACTTAAATGTGAAGTGACATTTTTTCATTAGTATTGGCAGATATTATTGTGAATAATCGGCTATGGGTATCAGTGGGAAAATGTAGTATTGTTGCATCTCTACAGTAGATTTCATGTTTTGTTTTTGTTTTGTTTGTTGCTGTCCAGACTTTCAAAAACACATCTGTATAAAATCTGGATATGCAAAAAATCTATTTTTTGCTGGCAGTCTGGAAATAGCCTCAGTACCTCTTTTCCCCTCTCTCTTATTGGGGTAATCCTCAAGGTTCTGTCCTGGGCCCCATTCTGATATGTTTTTTTCTTCTACAACTCCTCTTCTTACTCGCTACAATATTTATCCCTGCGTCACCAACTCCATTTACATATATCAAAAAATGTATTGATGTGGCATGTTAACACAGGATAACGGTGTGGCTGGAGAAAACACTTTTTTAATATCATTCAGCACTTAAGTTTCTTCTGACCTTTTTAAACTGCCCAGAGAAACACTGGGAAGTTTCTGATCAATGTTGTGTCCAAATGTTGTCAATTCATCATTCCACTTAGGGATGAGCGTTTGTGTTAAGGTTTGGTTGAGTCTATTTGCATGTGTGTGTGCGTATAAATGGATGAGTGGGTCAGGTTTGTGTGTGTGTGTATTATCGATCGGACCTCTGACCACATCATAGCCACAGAACCCTGCTCAGTCACCATTAATCTCGGTGCTCCGAGTTCTCAAATGGCAGCTGGCAGCCCCAGCTCCAAACCCAACCATTTCTCTTCATTAGCTCGGCTCACTCTGAGACGCCATGTGGAGGAGTAATCATTTACCATTATTCTAGTTATGAAACTCGCACACAGCTGACGCTGGCCTTTATTGAATAGAGGCCATCAAAAGATCACCAGCCATTGATTAAGCCAATATTAAAGTCATTCAAATGCGGATCTGTATGTCAAACAACAGCAAGTGAAAAGAGATGGCATTCTGTTCAAATGCCGGAGAGGAGAATTTGACATGATGAATTAAAATAGTTGAAGTTACCTCGGAAAGAGACATGCTGTTCCATATTTTCCACTTAGATTAAGACATGCAATATTTTGCTCTCAGTCATTTTAAGACAAACAACCATTGATCATTTTGCATTTGATGGTTTAATATTTTTTTTATCATTTTTTCATCATAGGAAATCTGATAGAGACCTTGTCTCTGGTGGCCAACGGAAATGTAATATGAACTTTTCACAAAACTGATGGTCCTACTGCACTGTTCGGATCTTCTTCTTCTTCTTTATGGAAATAACAGTGCTATATGTGTAACACTGCAGTCAGCAGTTCTGCTTGGATCTTTAGTATTGCAGCAAACATATTCTTTAATAAATCACATGGAAATGTGGACAAAACATTCTGGTAATTTTTCAATAGGAAAAATGATAAAATATGGAATTTGCAAGTAAATGTATAAATAAAATGTACATTTGTTTAAACTGTACTGGAGGTTACCCAGGCCTGCCTCTTTGCAGCAAAAATAGAGCAAGAATGACTAATGGCTTAAAATTACTCTATGGATTTTGAGGGCCACAGTTATGGAAGCAGGATTTTATATAATGACACCAAAAGCAGTTAATTATGCTTGAGTTAATGAGTCACATGATTGACGGCCAGCACTGGGCAGTCCATCACAACTTTATAGGTACATTTGTCATTAATTTCCTTCCTTGTTCCTCTGTCATATGCATTCCGGCCCGTTAAACGTGACCCCTTTTGCCCCCTCTTTTCCCAACATTTGTGCTTTTTATCTGATGAAGTGCAGCATTTTAAACAGCCCTTGTGTGCGTCAGAGGATGAGGCCCTTTATGCCGCCAGCGCAGTGCATCATGGGAGGGCTGACCCAAGAACGCCAGCTTAGCTTCTTCAACTTTTCAGCATTGCATGTCTCTTCGTTCCTGTTTTTCTTTTTACTCTCTCACCTATTCTTCCCTCGAGTCGGTATATTTCTGTTTTTCTCTCAGCTATTTATTTATTTGTCAATGGTCAGGTGAAATGGGGCTCTGTAAGTAGCGTTGGTAGTGTGAGGAGAGTCCAGAGGAGACGGCAGGTGATGTGCTCCAGGGGTCCAACAGGGGAACTGAGGTGTTTGGGACAGTCTAATGGTGTTTTGATGTACCCGGGCAGAGGGGAGGCTCCAGGCTGGGGAACGTGGGAGAAAGAGAGAGGGTTTTTTTGGAAGGAGGTAGCATAAGGTCTGGATGTGACGCTTGGGAGACTGTGAGCATGCTCAGATGTGTCACTTCTGATTATGTCCACTCTCTATAATGGGAAAACAGAGAGACAGAGAGAGCAAGGGAGAGAAGAAAAAAAGGGTGAAACAGAGGTGTGATCGTCTTAGGAATTGCTATGATGCAAAAACAATTTTCTTTCGGCTTTTCAGATGTTTAATAACAGTCCTTGTCAGATCTGTCCAGACACTGGAGCCATTGTCTCTCGTCCCATTTAAATGACAAAGTAAATCTGCACATTGCAAAAAAAAAAGAAAAAAAAATCTTTATCAATGTTTTTGTTTTCAAGTAAAAACATATTTTTAAAATGCACTTAAAAAGCAAAATTGTGTAAGATATGATTTTTATATAATATATCTTGAATTAAGAATAAACCCTTTTTTTTTCTCACTTGGAATTTTTAAAGCATTTTTTTTCTTTTAAGCACACAGTAAATCTAATAACATTTAGTGAGGTTTAAAAAAACATTTGGCAGTCGGTTAAGAAAAATACATTTGTTAAAGTTACATTCTGTGAAAACATCCTGCCAACATACTTTTTTAAGCTGTTTTTTTTTTTATCTTTAGAGATGGTGTTTTAGCTCTGTTTGTACTTGTAGTGTTAGCAGGAGTCTGTCCCTTGAGGCCTGCCTCTTCCTATTGTATTAGCAGAGAAAGCGATTAAGTCTAAATTTGCAGTCTGAACGGAACGGGCGGAAAATGAACTCTTGCTTCACTTTGATGTCCAGAAGTCCCTTGCCATGGTAACAGCAAGCTGTTTTTTCCCCTTGTTCAGGAGATTACATGGGTTGTTGCTCCATATGACCCCGCTGGTCAAACGGCCATTGCAGGCCTCGCAGAACTTAATAGAGTTTAAAATTTACTCACCCACTTTGCCATGAGGCGCAAAACCTCTGAGAGGGGTCTTTCTTTCTTTCTTTCTTTCTTTCTTTCTTTAGAAAGTCGCTGTTTCAATACATTGTAGCTTCTCCAGTAACAAGCTTCTGCTTACTTTTCATATATGTACAGCATTTATTTATTATTTTTGAATGGGGATATTTATTTAAATGTGACTTAAAATTGTGATTTTAATTGTCCTCAAAACTCATAAGACATGTAAACTTTTCAGCCTCTTCATTTCCCCCCCCCAAAAAAAAAAAAAAAACAAGCCCAAGATTGCTTATAACAAGTAGTAACAAGAGTCCTCTCCTCAAACCCCTTCAACTGGACCTCTCCAAGAGGAGAAAAAGTGAAAGTGTGAAAGCAGGCGTTTTGTCACATTTACTCAGAGGTTTACCTGCTGTTTTTCTATAAAAAGGATGCCAGCTGTTTAGACCCACACACAAAAGATACAATCAACACAAATAGTGGAGCGGTAACGCAGTTTCCTGCCTCCCCACATGGCTCCAAGTGGAGGCAGCCTGCCGGAAAATCACCTGTTTAGATGACAAACACTGCAATCCCCTGCAATCCGCACATTCTCCATGTCTCCTTCCTGCTGCCCCACCAGTAACAGAGTCTTTATCTGCCCCGCTGTGCTCCTGAGTGTTTTATAATGGGCTTAAATACTATTGATCGAAATGGTAAACAATAACTGGACACTTCTCCATATATGCCAAAATATAAAAATGACAGTCTAGGCTCTTTGGCACATAGTATTTAATGCAGTTTTTTTTTTGTATTTACTTGACCTGATAGGTTTCTTAAATAAATAACCTTTTTAAGGTGTACAGTACATATCCTCAAAATGAAAATTATAACGATGCTTCGATATTAAAATTCTGTCTCATACCAATATATGCTATGACCGATAACGGTAGCTTGTTAGCTAATATGTACTTGTTATAGCAATTACAATAACTGGGTTATACCCTACCCCTAAACCTAACCTTAACCCATGTATACCGTGTATTACCAGTACTGTCTTGGGTAAGTACACATACTGTAAAATAAAGTGTAACCCCGATAACTGATAGACCAACTTTAAAATGTATGTTTATTTTTACTTAAAACTAAAACCATGCATTTTAAGAGCGATGTGATAAATTCATAGCATTATAAAGCACAGTATGAAAATGCATATTCATTTTGAGATTTGCTTTTGACTGTTATTAAATTATTGTTTATAAGTGAGTGTTAGATGTTGACAAAGGTAATCAAAATGTAAAAATGAAAAAATGAACATGCACAATTAGAAATATCCAAAATCAGCATCTACCGAATTTGTTAATGATAATAATTTAAAAAATAGACCTCAATTTGGTGCTTGTGAGCATTAGACCATATTTGGGACAGGGTGCACACTTCATTTTTAAGACACTTCCTCTGAAACAATGTTTGACTTTCCTTTCAAGTTAAGCTAGGAAATGAACTAAAGCAGATTCAGATGTCAGTGGATCACTAAAGATGATCCTATATGTATCAGCTCATGTAATTCATTGGACTTCTTATCATTCCAGGAGAACGTGTTTCATCCTCTCCGTCAAAGTGAAAGGGAAGGCGAGAGAAAGAGAGAGTGTTTGCCCTCAGATAGGGTGAGAGGATTATCTATGATTTCAATCCCTGCTTGATATTGCCATCCTTGTCCATCTCTCTCTCGTGCGCTTTCTCTCTGCATCTCGCCCCTCTCAGAAATACATGTTTTTATTATCTGAAGATGTTAGCCCAAGATAAGATGCTCTCTACACAGGCACCTTTCCTGCAATCACAAAGCTATTCTCCTTTTCTGTTTAACAGCATAAGCACTCGCTGTGTCACTAGGATACTCTGCAAGAAAATCACAAGCAGTTTGAAATTATACTAATGCACAACGATAAAAAGGCTGAGCGTATTTGTTTTTAAGTAACGTCTGTTGCCTCTGCATGGAAGAATCATTTGCAAATCTCTTGACAAATGCTAAAGATGAAAGGCTGAAATGTCCTGAAGTCTTTGAGAGCTTTTACCGCTCACAATAGCCACATGGTGAGGCATTGAGGAGCTAAAATCGTTGCCCTTAACATTTTGGGTCGCTGATATTATCAACTGGCACTTGACTTTTGCAGAAGGACAAAGAAACGCCGGCCACAAAGAGGCGATTTCTGTGATTAGTGATAAAAAAGGGTGACTTTCAGTCCAGGGGACATAGTATCAATCTCAGCCAATTTTAGGCCACCAACATGAAATATGATTTCATAAGACAAATGCGGTGTCATTCTTAATGTGCTTAACCTTTACTGTCAATGAAAAAGTATTGATCGCTCCGTGGTATTTTCTCATCATTTGATTTCAGAGAGCCTGGTAATATATGATGGTGTGATAAGATGAAAGATGAATAGCAGCTGAATGCTCTCACTTTAACAAAGCTGAATGGCCCCTGCTGAGAGATGGGGGGTGCGGACAGAGGAGACAGGAAACACGAATATGGGCTGATATTTGTTAGAGACGGACACTTCTTTAGTTCCCCCCAAAATCAAAATTATGTCATCATTTACTCACCTTTGTGTCATTCCGAATCTTCTGTTTCCAAGAAATAAAAAGGAAATAGAATAGAATGTTCTTTAACGGACGATTCGCAAGGATTCAGAAGGATAAAAAAAACCCTGATCAGTCCCATTCATTAACAAACTGATTCATTCAAAAGATATGACTCAAAAGATAACTACTTCATTCGTGAACTCTTATGAACATGCCAAGAAGAGCTTGTAATGTTTCTTTTACAGTACCATTCAAAAGCTTTAAAGGAATTAATGCTTTTTTCAGCAAGGATGCATTAAATTGATCAAAGGTGACAGTAAAAACATTGTAATAAAACAGATAAGATTTCCATTTCAAATAAATGGTGTTCTTTTGAACTTTCTGTTCACAAAAAAAAAAAAAATCCTGAAACAAAAATATCACGGTTTCCACAAAAATATTAGGCAGCACAACTGTTTTCAACATTGACAATAATAAGAATGTTTTCTTGAGCACCATCAGCATATCAGAGTGATTTCTGAATGATTAAATGATGACCGTGAAGACTGGAGTATTGATGCTGAAAATTCAGCTTTCCCATTACAGGTATAATTTACATTGTAAAATATAATAAAATAGAAAAGAGTTATTTTAATCAGTTACATGCAGCATTGGTGAGCATAAGAAACTTTTGAATGGTAGTGCGTGTCCTTTTTGAAGCCTTAAAGCTTCACCCACTATTATTCTAAATTTTATGTTGATGTTCCACAGAAGAAAGAAAGTCTTACGTGTTTGAATCGCCGTTAAGGGGAATAAATGATGATAGAATTTTAATTACAGGGCAAACTATCCCTTTAAGGCAGTGGCATCAAAAATATCATCACCGCACACCTGTGAACTCTTGTTCTGACAGCATCTTTTGGGATTATACGCTTTGTGATTCGTAGCAAAAGCAAACTCAGAACTTGTCAAAAAAGAATAGCAATTTGATTTCAGAAATAACCTGCTGTCTATATCACTGTTGACTGCCATTAGGTTATGCTGTTTTTTTACTCTTTCTGTCTGCTGTCACCGCGCCTGCTCTCCTACGTCTGCTCGGAGCGCTGTTTCCATTACTGCCTCATAGTGATGAGTAATTGGGGACTCTGTGTGCAGTCCTGCGTGAGCTCTTGATCTACTTAAAGAACCTAATAAGCCTGTATTCTGCAGCTCTGCAAGCAAATAAGCACTGCATTCACCCGGCTTATTAGGAGGTTAGCTTGATTTATTCAGCTGTGCATTTGTATGTGTGCTTGCATGTGTTATTCACATGAGATGAGAGTTAAAAAAAGAGTAAAAGTTTGCCTGCCTGCCTTATCTATCTATCTATCTATCTATCTATCTATCTATCTATCTATCTATCTATCTATCTATCTATCTATCTATCTATCTATCTCATCCTTAAGATTTGCAAACCGATAATGGCATTTCTCAAAACAATTCGTACAAACAGCACCACTATATACATATATATACATACGTATATATACATATATATATATACACATATATACAGTTGTAATCAAAATTATTCAGATTTTATTCAAATCATGAATATGGGCAATATTTACAGACTTTCAGCTGTTCGCAATGAACAAATCAAACTGAGTAATTGAAATAGCTCAATACATGACTTCTGCAGTCTCAAACTTATTCAACCCCCTGAAAAGAATCCCTCACAACAGCACAAATCTGCAAAACAGGTGTTGTCTCAGTTACACCTGATGCAACTAATCAAGGGCTTCATTAGCTGCACCAGGTTTGCTTGAGCTAGAACACATGAAATATCAAATGCAAGTTCAAAGTTAAAGGAACGGGCCAGAAAAAGGAAACTATCAACGGCTGCAAACCGATTTCTGAGAGGGCAGATTCAGAAAAACCCTTGCAAAAGACCTGCAGCAAGATTTTGTGGCAACAGGCACAGTGAAAAGAACACTATGGGCCCTATCTTGCATCCAGCGCAATTGACTTTGTACACCGACGCATGTATCATTCCTATTTTGCACCCGCGCACAGCGGACTTTTCCCTCCACAGACGCACGTCGGTTAACTAAGAAATACACTTGCGCTTCCCGGGGTGGTTCAGCGCAAAGAGGAGGCGTGTTCCGGTGCAAACGTTCCCTCATGCTATTTTGCAGGTTTAGAAAACAATTCCGCCACTGACCGAAAAAAACTAGTTTAAAGTCAGTGGCGCGTTGCGCATGTTATTCATATGCTATTTTAAGGGCGCATGCTTGACCATAATCAATGTAGCGTGTGCACAACGCGCATACACTTTGATTCTCTCATCTACACAGAAGCAGCAGTTTTCATTTTTGCAAATCATACATTATTACGATAGATAGATAGATAGATAGATAGATAGATAGATAGATAGATAGATAGATAGATAGATAGATAGATAAATAGATAGATAGATAGATAGATAGATAGATAGATAGATAGATAGATAGATAGATAGATAGATAGATAGATAGATAGATAGATAGATAGATAGATAGACAGTTTATTATAAAGGCATACATCTAGCTTACACATTTACCCAAATTATCATACGCCTGTTTAACCGAAGTTAATTTGGGTGTGTTTCTCCATCCCCAATGTAACTTCTCTGTGTTTTACGGCCCTGACGAGAATGTCGGTCTCTTCGGCTGTGAACCGCTCCTGGTGTGCACCTGGCAAATCCGCCGTTATAATAGGAATCCGCTATAGAACAAGCGCGCCTGCTCTTAAAGGGAATGTGAGATGTCGCTCTGATTGGTTTATTTCACGTTACGCCCAAACCACACCTATGAATAATGAAGCTACTTCAAACCAACCCATTTTAGATTTCCGTCGGGCGCAAGAGTCATTTATCCCGCCGGTATAATAGCAACAGCGCCCAAGACCCGCCCACAAAGTTACTTGCGTTTCGCGCTTGATACTTGCGTTTCAGATCGTTAAAATAGGGCCCTATGTCTGTTAAGCATGGTGTGGCTCGGCTGCTTTGCATCCTCTGGCACTCGAAACCTGCAGCGTGTGGAAGGCAAGATGGATTCATTGAAGTATCAGGAAATCCTAGGAGAAAACGTCATGCCATCAGTGAGGAAGCTGAAGCTTGGGCGTCATTGGACCTTCCAACAGGACAATGATCCCAAGAATACCTCAGATTCCACCAAGGCTTGATTGCAGAAAAAGTTCTGGAAGATTCTACATTGGCCTCACACTCACCTGACTTGAACCCCATCTCTGGTGGGATTTGAAGAAGGCGGTTGCAGCACACAAACCCAATAATATTACTGAACTGGAGGCCATTGCTCATGAGGAATGGGCTAAGATTCCTCAGAAACGCTGCCAGAAGCTGGTGTCTGGTTGTACATCTCATTTGCGGCAGGTCATAACAGCAAAAGGGTGTTCTACTAAGTACTAAATATGCTTGCCATGAAGGGGTTGAATAATTTTGAGACTGCAGAAGGCATTAAAAGTAGCATTTTCAGTTGAGTTTGGGGAAACCACTTGAAACATTTGTTGTATTGAGCCTTTTTTTTTTTTTTTTTTTTGGAAAAAAGGATTTGTTCATTGCAAACAGCTGAAAGTCTGTAAATTTTGCCAATAAACCTGATTTGCAAGGGTGGTTGAATAATTTCAATTCCATCTGTACATGTACAGGTGTTTGTGTGTTACATTATGTCAAGTATATTTACTGTACAATGTAAAATGCATGTGGACTACTGTAATATAGCATTTACAGTAAGTTCTACAACGTGATTGAGGACACTGTTGTTCTCCCAACATTCGGCTATAACTTTCGACCCACCACGACAATAATTATTGAGAACACGTTCCACAAGTGGCCCTTATTTAATCAGAAACATTTCTTCAATTTTGTCCTCTTCTTCCTCTTCCTCTGTTTTGCCTCTGAACCCTTCCACCACACATCCTTACTCCTCTTCTTCTTCCCAGCTTTTGACCCTGTTCGTTTCCTTGTTGGTCTTCCATTTTCAGAATTTGTAACACTGTGTTGTGCTCTGTCTATATATGCTTGCCAAATGAAGCTTCATGAGATGCACCTCTGAGCTATCTTAGAGAACTGGAGAACTGGTTTAGAGATCATCTAGCCCTTTACATTTCCCTTCATTAGTGAAATAAAAAAAATCACCTCCGTAATTCAGGACACATTTACCAAAAAAAGTCTAATAGAAATGTATATGCTTGACAGTTTATGACAACTAGTTCAACCATTTTGCATTTAATGACTTATGCAAGGAACTAATGCCTAGATGTTTTGAGGGGTAAGACTATTCAACAGGGAACCAGTATAATATATTTTGATCATCATGACATAAGCAATTGATAGTGTAGGAAACAGCAGACAATTGTACATAATCAATTGCATAAATGTACCAAAGCATTTGCAATTTGTTCAAAAGAATGAGAAATTGCTTTTATGATGTGCACAAGTGACTAGAGGATGTAGAGGCTGAGCAAGTAGTTTAGAGAATTTCAGTTATGATCTGAGAAATGCACCAAAGCGTCAGTATTGTATTGTTATCTTATGTTGGCAATGATGTTGACCAATGCAAAAACATTTTACAAAGTTTATTAAACCTTTTTTTTTTTCTTTTTTTTTTAAGAGATTTACAAAAGAGGATAAAAATACAATTTACCATAAAGAGTGGAAAATATTAGCAATTACACTTTTATTGAACGTTTTTATTGACAAATCTGAGAAAAACAAATTGCATTTTTCCTTTTATGCTGCTTTTTTAACAAATTCAGCTTTATTTTGAAGAAAAAAAAAAAAAAAAAAAACAATCAAAACTGTTTTGTTAACTTTCTTAATTGTAAAATTGTAAAATGAAAAAAAAAAAAAAAAACATTAATATACATACATACATACAAACAAACAAACATATATAAAGGAATAGTTCACCCAAAAAATATTTTTTTGTAGTTTACTCACCCTCATTTCATTCATCCATGGAACATCTTTATCTTTAATCCATTAAACACAAAACATGAATGTGCTCTATTTCAGTTCTTGTTTGACTTAAGTATTATTGGTTCTATTTAGTATACATTTATCTAATATAAAGCTGTCACCATATTTAAGATTTTTTTGTGAAAAAGACCTCTAAATTTAACCAATTCTTACTGTAATCGAATTGTCAAATCATTAGTTTCTCATTCTGTGTTCACTTCCTTAGCTCAACCCTCTGGCCAGTCAGGCAGCGGTTGCCGCAGCAGCAGCGATGGGATCAATTGCCGGGTCACAGGTGTTTGGGAATGCTCTCTCCAGTCTGCAGGGGGTCACTGGACAACTGGTCACCAATGCACAAGGACAGGTACATGCATAAACAAACCGCACATTTAAAAGATTATGCCCACATGAAATGCACATGTAAGCTGAAGTGTTCCCCACGCCAAAGACATGGAGAAGTGTTCTGAAGTGGCATGAACATGATTTTCTTTATTAGTGTAATGTTACTCAGATATCTAAATCCACTCTTCAGTTCTGACCTTCGTGCCCCGTCTTTAGCCATGTTAGAGCGAGCCAGAGAGGGGCGTTGTGTTTAGATTGGACAGCAGTGTGGGAGAGCAGGGGATAAAATGCTGACCTTGTCATATTTACGGAGCCGGCTGCAGAATTGTTCCATCAGTATCCAGAGGCTTGAACGATGAGGCTTGTCAGACCAGGGCCCTATCTAATGAATCATCTTATCGCAGGTGCGCACCGCTCCCATATTAAAGGAAAGATTGTATAGCCAATGTGCCCTTTCACGCTACAAACAGCATTATTTACCTTAACCCTTGTCTCATTCCCCTCCTCGCATTGACACTTTCTCTTCTGTACGACAGAAAGCATTGTTTGAGAAATTGCATGCTGGGAGCCTCTTTATGTAGCACTCTTATTGAAGGCTTTATGGGTGCTTTTAACAGTTTTGGCTGTAAATGTAATCAAAAAAAAATCTAATGACGTTTTATATGTAAAAGGAGCCATATGCTCAGTGACGGCAGCACAATAAATCGGCTTATCAACTTTTAACAGGGAGGAGAAAATTGTCTCCATATCTTTTGTTATTGACGTTAAAGGCAATTTGTCAAATAAAACTCATCTATAACCTAGTAGAAACAGGCCACATTAGGCAAGATGCATGTGGATATATACATTTAGTACACACAAATGTGTTTATTAAACATACACTACCCCTCAAGATTGCTTTTAGTACGATTTTTTTTTTAAAGAAATGACTTTTATTCTGCAAGGATGCATCACATTGATCAAAAGTGACAGTAAAGATATTTATAATGTTACAAAAGATTTCTGTTATAAAATATATCACGGTTTCCACAAAAATATTAATCGGCACAACTGTTTTCAACATTGAAAATAAGAAGAAATACTGTATTTCTTGAGCACCGAATCAGCATAAGGATAATGTGACACTGAAGACTGGAGTAATGATGCTGAAAATTCAGCTTTGCATCAAAGGAATAAATTACTTTTTAAAAGATATTAAAATAGGAAACAGTTATTTTAAATTGCAATAACATTTGACAATATTTCTGTTTCTTACTGTATTTTTATTCAAATGCATGCAGCTTTGGTGAGCATAAGAGACCTCTTTCAATAACAAAAAAAATCTTACCAACCAGATACTGCATATAAAATGTATGTTATTTTATATATTTTTATTTAAAAAAAAACATATTTATATATGTATGTATTCTTTTACTTTTTTTAATTATATGAGAACATTTTACAATAAGGTCTCATTTGTTGACAGTGCATTAACTAATGTTAACAAATACAACTTTTGATTTTAATTCATTAGTAAATGTTAAAATTAATACTAAGATTAATAAATGCTGTAGAAGTATTGTTCATTCATAGTCCATGTTAACTAAAGTAGTTAATATGGAAGCTTGTTTCCGCCACAGAATGAAAAATAAAAAAGGTGATTGTAACTTTTTATCTCAAAATTCTGTCTTTTTTCTCACAATTGCGAGTTTACATCTCGCAATTCTGACTTTAAATCAGCAATTGTGTGATATAAAGTCAGAATTGTGATATCACAATTGCGTGTTCTGACTTTTTTTCTCAGAATTGCATGTTTATATCTAATTTTTTTCTTTATTTATAACACACAATTGGGAGATATAAAATCAGAATTGCACAGTTGTTGTTATTGTTATAACTGTTATACAGTCCGCATTGTGAGATATAAACTTGCAAAGTTGCATACAAAGTTGCAATTGCGAGAAAAAAAAGGTCAGAATTAATAAAATAATTGCGACTTTTTATCTCTTTATTTCTTTTCTGACTTTATAATATTCAAATTGCGAGTTTATGTCTCACAATTCTGACTTTATAACACGCAATTGTGACTTTATATCTCGCAATTCTGAGAGAGAAAATCTAAATTGCGAGATGGAAACTCGCAATTGTGAGATAAAAAGTGAATTATCTTTTAAAACGTTTTATTCTGTGGTGGAAACAAGCTTCCCTAAGTTAACCAATGTTAACTTATGAAACCATATTGTAAAGTGTTTACAATTATGATTATTTCCATTTTGGTACCATTGTTGGGTCACCACATGATGTCCAATGTGAAAATAAAAAAAGGGTTAAGAACTATTGTGTTCAGGTATAACTTTTGATAAATATTCTGAAGATTAATGCACAGTTCTTGTCTGTATTTTAAACAATGGTATTGTGTACTTCAGTGTATGATAAATTGTCACTCATGTGAGAACACACCAAGTGTGTGCATCTGTACGGTAGATGTTACCTAACAAACTGGTATGGCCTCGTCTATACTGAAAGTGCCTGCAGGGCTTGGCTGGACGTATTGGCATGGCGATGCCGTTGATGGGATGCGCTGTGTTTGTAGTGTCGTGGCGGCTGACACTGGCTGACATAATCAGGTCACTGAGACGGTCAAAGCCCAGGGCTACAGGCTCTGCTCTCGACCTTATTACTGAGGCACATTATTCAGTTTGAGCCTGCTAAAACACCCACCACCCTTCTGAGCCTCGTCCCCTACCCTTCTTTTGCTTTTAACATTAAAATGATACTAATACAGGCCGCAGACGTGGCCAGGGGAGCAGCAGATGCTGCCACAGACCCCCCCCCCCCCCCCCCCCCCCCCCCCAAAAAAAGAAGAAAAAGGAAAAGGTTGGAGTGAAGGGATGAGGCAATGTATTGTTTTAGACTGAAGCACTCTTTGTTCGGATAGGGTGTTGATTTAGCTCTTAGGCGTTAATGTTGGCCTGATAATAGATTACTGAAATAACACAATTCTGGCAGTGTTGCTTTGAGCATAGTCTATAAGTAGCAGAGTTTTTCCCTCAGCTGCCACACAGCTGAATATCTCCTCGTTTGGGCCTCAGAAAAGGATGTGCATTATGTTTGTGGAGGATTGAGCGTTAAAGGAATTGTTCACTTCAAAATGAAAATTCTGTCATCATTTACTCACCCCTCAAGTTGTTTCAAACCTGTATGAACTTCTTTCTGCTGCTGAACACAAAGATATTTTGAAGATTGTCGGTAACCAGACAGTCGATGAACCCCATTTGGACCTGTTTGATTACTGACATTCTTCAAAATATCTTCCTTTGTGTTCAGCAGAAGAAAGAAGTTCATACAGGCTTGAAACAACTTGAGGGGTGAGTAAATGATGACAGAATTTTCAGTTTGAAGTGAACTATTCCTTTAATGGTAACATTTGAAGAAGGAAATAAATAGTAAATGTTACTGTATCTTAGAATGAACACATATTCAAATAAGCATGTTTATTACTTGAATATGATATGTTTAACTGTATTATTTATAATTTGACAAATAATAGGTTTATGCCAAACGTCACATGAACAAACAGGTCTCATTGCATCCACTTGTATGGTAGTACGAACTGATGGCGTTACCTATGGACTTGTAAGGTAATCAGCTAACCTATCTAGTTCTTTTTATTGGTGACGTTCTGTTCATTTTAAATATCAAAATGTTAGTGAGAAAAAAAACAAAAAACTTTTAGATATCAATCTGCATATGCGACGGACGGTCTAAACCGGTCCTCTGCCATTCCACTGTCAAGTCTAGTCATTTGTATTTTAGAAGGAAAATAAACTTCTTCTCTTTTTTTGCTTAAGATCAAATGAGTAGGAAGATCAAAGTTTTTCACCACAATGACTTTAGCAGTCTCTTCTGGGCCTGACTGATAGCAGGGGCAAAATTCCCAGCTCTTTTAACACCGTTTGGCTTTAAACATCTCCCTCCTTTGAATTTTCAACTTGGTTTCATCATCCTTGGTTTAAATCATTCAAATTTTATGTCGGTAAAGTCTCCATTGGAAAATAGTGAAAAAATAAACAAATAAATAACGGAGTGTCTATTCACGCTAAGTGCAAATAGCCCGCCTTTTTGGCAGAGGCTATTTACACTAACTCCGCCCCCTGACGTCTGGTTGGGACAGACAAAATTACAGAAGACTCTGGATTTTCAACAGTAGCAATAGTGCTGGGGTAAGGCGCGTGGCAGAAAGTTTTGACGCAAATCAACCAGCAAGATTCCCTTTCCCATCACATATCAGATCTTTATTTTCAATAAAAAAAAAAAATAAAAAAAAAAGTGGAAATAAAGTGTCTAACATTTGATTAATATTAAAGTGTTTATCGGTTAGGGGTAGGTGTAGGGAGGGGCTTTATTGTACCAATAAGGAGCCATCCATTTAATAATAAAGTATAATAATTTACACTCTGTTATTATTGCATACCGTTTAATGTACAACAACACTGAGGTGCAAATAGTATCTGCCAATATTTATAAGTATAAATAGCATTTAACCACTAAACTTATTGCAAAGAAAATACTGCTATTTTTACACTGTAAATAGAATCTAGTTACGTCCCAAATGACGCACTATACGCTATGCACTTATACACTATGTACTTATGCTCTATGTACTCAACCGTGTAGTGTATGAACTAATTAAAATTATAATTGTCGTATAATTGGATTAATTATATTAATATGCAATATGAATAACATGGACACATAATATAGTGTTACTGTTTTAGCATAAACTCTTACCAATAAAATCCAGAAGTCATGTTAATAGTTTTCCATTGATCTTTAGATATAATTTAATCTAATAGAAAAAAAAAAAAAAATCTTGTTATTTAACCATATTGCTAAGCTGTTGATAACTTTTACCAAGACTGTAGTGTTTGACCGTTTCTGATCTGTGTGACGGGTGTTAGAAGTTTGGAATTCTCTCTCAATATGTGTCCCCATCTTATTCCCCTCCAAACAGCGGGCAGTAGGGCAGAAAATGGGCAGGGATATTGCCTGGCGGCCATGGCTAACGCTGAAGATTGGCCTGGCTGCAGGAAGAAATGACATTCCCTGGGAATCACTGCCAGTATAATCCTAATGAGTTCTGCTCAAAGAGGAGAAACAGAGAGAGAGAGAGAAAAAAGTAGGAAGGGAGATGAATGCTCACCACAGTGTAAAGCATGTATAAAGTGCAGAGGAACAAAAGCAAGTAATATATAAGAACAAGAAAATAACAGATGTATGACACAATATATATGGACCCTTTAGAATTTACTTCATAGTAATTCTTTTATCTCCTGCCATTTCAGGCAGGTGTTTCTCATGCGGACAAATACATGATCAGATTTAAGAGTGTAGCACAGGCTCATGCCGGATTGGTTGACAATGTTTCAGGAGATTGTTTACATCAAACACCCAACGTGATCGAGTCACCGGCAAAGTCCACTTATGTTTCACGCGGTTTTACCAAATCAGATGGATTTTTATTTGCTACTTAAAAGGATTCATGTGGCACATGTCAACTCTAACATGTCAAACATTGATGGAAACAATTTTAGATTTAATTTGTCCTTCAGCATATTTTTTCCAGCTTGGCTGTTTTAAGACAAACATCATACAGTACATACATAAACAATTTCAACCCACATCAACATAAAAAAAAGTGTATAGGGGTAGTTCTCTCAAAAATGAAAATTCAGTCATCATAAGGGGTGTAACGATACCCTCATGTCACGATTCGATACATATCACGATACTGAACTCACGATACGGTATTATTGCGATTCTCCAAGACATTTGGTAAAAGGTTAACAAAAAATGTACTGTTGATTAAAATGCTAAATTCGGTTTTACATTGTGGGTGTAAATGAATAGGCTTTGACTTGTGCTGGTAACCAAATGCACAGGACAATGGTGACACCAGAATATAAATATTGATGATTCTGAAGCTGAAAATACAGAATTATTTTAGACGAATATGCTTGCACTCTGTCACTGACTAGATATATGTAAAATAATGTAGGCCACTTTTTACTGGTAACATAAGACATTTGGCATTATCAGGACCCACAAATATTCCCCTATTGCATTATTATACATTATATTCAACAATATATAGTTTAGTACTTTAATGTAGTGACACTAAAACTCTGAAAACTTAAAATTTTTCTCTCAGAAAGTTTGATTTTTGAGTATTGCGATATATTGTGAGATTTTGTGACACGATATATTGTTACCCTAGTCATCATTTATTCACCCTCATGCCTGCATGTCTTTATTTATTCTGAGGAACATAAAAGAAGAAATGTCTAATCTAATGACATAGAATAAACATAGAATTGGATTCCATTGATTTTCTTTCTTTTTCTTTTCAAAATTGTCTTCTTTTTTTCTCTCAAAATATCTTCCACAGAAGAAAGAAAGTCATATTGGTTTGGGAACAACATGGTGGATGACAGAATTGTCATTTTTGGGTGAACTACTTCATTCATTTTAATTTCTGAATCTGAAATCAATTTTAATCCTCACTTAGGCTCCATATAAAGTCGATTGGCTTTGGATTGTTCGGTGTTAATTAGAACGTTTAGATAACAAGCCTTGACATATCCCTATTAAAATGATCTGAACAGACTGAGGAGCCATCAAATTAAAATATTAGACACACTTACATGTAGCAAACAATAACGGTAATCTGCATAATTTAGTTTTGCCACAGTGCCTGCTGGGAACCAAAGTACAGCATAATTGATTGCATAATTGAATTAGTGAAAGAAATCGAATCTCTAAAACTTCATAATGTGTAGAAATGGCAGATTTTTTTTTCTCTTTTCTTGAGGTTAATGCAGTTGCAGTTGTAAAAACAAGGTCCTGTATGCCACAGTAAGCTGAGAGCGCAGTGAACGTGGCTATTCAGAGCAGCCCGGGACAGTATGTAGCTGTCAGCTCGTGTGCTGTATTATTGCTCGTGTTAGAGCAGCCACTTAGTCCAATGAGAGTGAATAATTGAGCGGAACAAGCCCTGAGACAAGACGGCATGCAAATGCCATGTCGGGGGACACGAGCGCCACACCGCACAATAAAATATGCTAAGTGGCAGTAGAGAGGGCCTCGGAGGATTGAGAGGGAGCGATAAAGAGCGACGGAGGGAGGGAGAGAGAGAGAGATAAATTATCTGTCGCTTAATGCGAAGCAACGCAACCAAATGAGCCGTGGTGAGGGTGAATTACACATAGTCAGCCCTCCTTTTTTCCACCGCTCCATCGTCATTATGTCAAAGAGAGGAGGGAACAGGCGGAGGAGAGGAACGGTCAGAGATTATACAGATGCAGAGCTTGTTAGCGCAGCCGGGGGTCCGCTAGCAGGCGAGGTTAAAATATACGCGATAGATCAATGGTGCTTTTTCAGTCTAGGTGGAATATCAGACATGTGCGCACACACAGACTAGTTGTTTTTTTTTTTGTATAAAAAAAAAAAAAAAAAAAGGAGTTTTACCCTTTTTTTTTTTTTTACAGTATGTGCTAGACTCGAACTTGCAACTCTCACATGAGCACCACAGCTCAATGTGTCTGCAGCCCATGTGTGTACAAGTAGATAGCATGTTCATTTATTCACAAACATTGTGATGTTCACATTGCAAAGCCATTAAAACAAACATTGGTGGACATATAGTCATATAGAGAGGATTTGTACATTATATTTTAATTTTACTCACATTTTAATGTGGGAGTGGCTGTCTTGACTTTAAATTAAGACCAAGAATTAAGTCAAGAAATAACCTCCTGCCTCTATGCCAAGTGTAAATACTAAAACAGTATATACAGCACATTGTACTATCATAATGTGACGTTTCAAAAGAACAGCATTTAATTGAAATAGAAATATTTTGTAACATTTAAATCTATTTACTGTTACATCCTTGCTGAATAAAAGTATTATTTTCTTTTAAATTCTTCAGCGACTAAAAAAGCTCTTGCCATAGATATTCTTGTTTTGTCATGTCACATAGCGCAACCTGATTTGAAATATTTTGTTTCTGTCTTTTTAAGTGGAACTTCCCCAAGGAAGGAAAAAGGCGGATAAAACTGACTTTATGCTATTTAAATCCATTAAAAATGGCACAAAAATGCCCAGCCTTGTCCAGGACATATTATTTCCTGACTGAATATCCATTTTCATTTGTAATGATGTAATGATGCTTAAAATCCAGCTTTGCCATCACAGGAATTAAAATAGAACAGTTATTTTAAATTGTAAAAAACATTTTACAATATTACTGCTTTTACTGTATTTAAAAAATAATAATAAAAAAAATAATAAAAATGCAGCCTTGTTGAACATAACTTCTTTCAAAAACAAAATCTTACAGACCCTGAAACATTTGACCGGTAGTATAAAGTGTTTTGATCTCATGGTTAGTAATATATAGGGCCCTATTTTAATGATCTGAAACGCAGGTATCAAACGCGAAACTCAAGTAACTCTGTGGGCGGGTCTCGGGCGCCCGACGCAAATCTAAAATGGGTTGGTCTGAAGTAGTTACATTACTCATAGGTGTGGTTTGGGCGAAACGTGCAATAAACCAATCAGAGCGTCATCTCACATTCCCTTTAAAAGCAGGTGCGCTTGTTCAATGGCGGATTGCTATTATAATGGTGGATTTCCCAGGCGCACGCAAGTCGGTTCACAGCCGAGCAGACCGACGTTCTCGTCAGGGCCGTAAAAGACAGAGAAGTGACATTGTATGGGGATGGGAGAAACCCATCCAAATTAGCTTCGGTTAAACAGGCGTATAATAATTTGGGTAAATGTGTAAGCTAGATTTATGCCTATTTTTTCACATCTTCATGGACACAACAAAGATTTGTGTGGTAATATATTTTTCCTTGTAATTATGTATGGTTTGCAAAAATGTCAACTGCTGAGTCTGTGTAGATGAGAGAAGCAAAGTGTATGCGCGCTGTGGACACGCTACATTATGGCCAAGCATGCGCCCTTAAAATAGCATCTGAATAACGCACCACTGACTTTAGACTAGGTATTTCCTGGTCTGTGGCGGAATTGTTTTCTGAAACTGCAAAATAGCACCAGGGAACGCCTCCTCTTTTCACTGAACCGCCCCCGGGAGCGCAAGTTCATTCCCTAATTTACCGACGTGCGTCTGTGGAGGGAAAAGTCCGCTGTGCGTCGGGTGCAAAATAGGAATGATACATGCGTCGGTGTACAAAGTCAATTGCGCTGGGTGCAAGGTAGGGCCCATAGTGTATTATGAGTAAAAAAAAAACGTGCAAATGTTTTTTTATTATACTGTTACTTGACTCAAGCATTTCGATCTCCTGCATTAATGCATTTCATGAGTATAGTTGTGGTGCTCTGGATGAAAGAGGCTTTAAGTCTTGCAGTTCCACTGACATAAACCCTTGTTGTGTGTCGGGAGGAGGCGTTGAGTCCTTTTCTCCAGCGCTGTTGTTCTACATGGCTCATTGAAGCCGTGGCCTTGAGAGGTAAAACACTGCAGCTACAAAGGGTTACGGCCTTTGATCTGTGACAACCGGAGAAAGGGGGTGCAGAAGACCCGTGAAAAGGATTGTGGGAGGAGGGCGTCCCTTATATAGGACCAGAATTATAAAGGGGTGTGTGTGTGTGTGTGTGTGTGTGTGAGTTTTATTGGGGGACGAGTGGTTAAGAGGCTACGTTATTAACTCGGCCCTTCTCTGCATTTTACACACACAGACACACACACACACGGTTTTCCTCTGGTCTTATGATAGATAATACAGTCAGTGGTGTGCACCAGCACACATAAAGGTACTCAGAGCCTGACCTTTAGAGAGGAGCAGAGAGCACATTTTGTGTGGGGGGCTTTCATGTGCACATACTTGTGTCTGTGTGTAGACTATGTACGTTCAGCCAGGTTTGTGGTTCAGTGCAAGTGGTAATGTATGAGTGTGTGTATGTCTTTCAAGCCTCTCTCAAAAATAAAAAGGTTATACAGTCTATTTTCTCCGCCCAGTACTAAGTAGCCCTCGATCCGGTAAAATCTGAGGGCTTTGATACTCTGACACTGATGAGGTCCTCGGAGTGTATGAAGTGCTCTAATTTGATGTCTTTGTTGTTTTGTCAGGTACAAAGATTATGAGTGTGACTACACATTTTTGTCATGTCCATCTCCTTTAATACCATCATATACAGTATATGACTATTTTTGTGCAAACATACATTAATATGCTTGAGTAAGATCAATCAATCAGTAAGATATTTTGGTAACACTCTACAATAAGGTTCATTAGTTAACATTAGTTAATGTATTAACTAACATGAACTAACCATGAGCAATCCATTTGTTACTGTATTTGTTAATCTTTGTTAACGTTAGTTAATAAAAATACAGCTGTTCTGATAGTTCATGTAAGTTCACAGTGTATTAACTAATGTTAACAGGTTTTAATAAAGTATTAGTAAATGTTGAAATCATCATTAACAAAGATTAATGAATGCTTTATATTTGCAGTTCATTATTAGTTTGTGTTAACTAATGTAGTTAACTAATGTTAACTAATGAACCTTATTGTAAAGTGTTACCGATTTTTTTAAAGAAATGCATTAAATTGTTCAAAAGTGACCGTAACCAGCACAAATGTTTCCAACATAATAAGAAAAAATGTTTCTTCAGTGATTTCTGAAGGATCATGTGACACTGAAGACTGGAGTAATGACCAAAGTCCCTTTGAGGCAAGTCATTTCACTCTGCGGCCATCTTTGTAACGCCTCTCGGAGCTATTTCAGTCATGCAAGTACAGCTTCTATCTCTTTCAATGGGGAAACATCAAATTCTCCAAAGCTGTTCACCGAGCTATAAGTATTTGAAAGCACCAATAAAATCGAACAACAACTGCCTCATAAACATTGTTTCTAAACGCTCAAATCATGACAAAAAAATTGCTGTGTTTGATTATTCAGTGATAGCAGAATAGATTATAAATGGTTGATTACTGAGTGAATTGCTTAACCTGGATTTATTTCTCTTTTCTTGCGATTTTTATAGATCATTGGTACGATCCCTCTGATGCCAAACTCTGTAGGACCTTCCAGCCAATCAGGGGGCGGCACTCCCTCCCTGCAGGTCCAGCCAATCACACCACAGCTGCTGACCAATGCACAGGGTCAGATTATAGCCACTGTGATTGGCAACCAGATCCTGCCAGTGATCAACACCCAGGGAATCACACTGTCGCCCATTAAACCTGGACAGCAGGTACGTAATGACTGTTTAAAACAATGATTTCAAAAACTGTGATGTGAAATGATGTGAAGCTTAATATGCCATATGAAAATACCAAGAAATGTGCATGATATATCCTAATAATCACATAATAACAATTATATACAGCATAATATAGCCAAAAACATGTGTAAGACAAAGACAGAGATACTGTATGCCAACAGAACCCAATACAACTCTCCACTCGCATAGTAACACTGTATTTCAAAGGCTTGCACCTATAATAATACAAAACAATAATCAAACTTTAATATAAATCATCCTCAAATAACAATGATCAAACTCCTATATCAAATAATAATCAAGAAGGTAGTAAGAATGCACAGTTAAAGAGCCTAACAACAGTGCAAAACAAAAGAGACTGTAGAGACATGCGTATTATCCCCGTTCCCACCCTATAATCTACAGCGGTCGGCTATAAAAGCATCTATAGGTCAACCTCATTTCTGTTGGAGCGACTCTGTGTCAAATTTACTGGAAACTTTGATCACGGACGTAAACGCAGTAATGCATTTGTAATAATGTTTATGGATTTGTCTGCGTTTCAAATTGACTCCCGAACATTTCCATGCAGCGATAATTTATGGCTGTCAAACACGGTGGCGGCAGAGAGATCCACCGAAGCTCGGTAATTCTCACAGACCTGTCAACAGTTCTGACAGTGTGTGCAACACTACTGACATCTTTCAGCATCCAAAGAAAAACACACTCGCGCACAAACACACAGAGGAGAATTAATAGTGCAAGAGAACAGCAGAGAGAAGCCAACCCACTTTTAGACAGATGAGACGCTTGTTTCTTGAAGAGTGGAGATGCACAAGAGGCGCTCGATGGTGCATAAAACATGAAAATGTATGGTGCCGCAGTCATGCCACATTGCCCATAATAATGACTCATATTGTAGCCACATAATTTTGATTTCTGGGCTCAGTAAATGTGTGTGTTTTCCTTTTCGTGTTAAGGTTTCGGTGCTGAATAGCCAGACGCTGACGTTTCTTTTGTGTACTTGAAAGTATCTGACAGCCGTGTTGAATGAGAAATTGCATGGGGAGTGAATGCAACCTCTATCATCTCCACCGGTCCGCATCTCTCATCTCTAATAAACAGACGAGTCTAGTTTGCTCGTTCTCATAAACAGACTCAACAGTTTTACCTAGTAAACAACCACAGGACAAAAATCTTTTATCTCTTAAAACCCAGGGAACCATCTAAAAAAGAACCATCTGAAAAAATAGTTTTAATTTAATAAATTACACATACATTTACTATTATATTAGCTATTTACAAAAGACAAACTAAATGGGGCCAATCATTAAAGTTAAAGTACTCATTGTTTCAGTAGAATAGCCACAAGACTTAAACAATATGTGTTAAAGGGTTAGTTCACCCAAAAATGAAAATTCTGTCAGTAATTACTCACCCTCATGTTGTTCCAACCCCGTAAGACCTTCGTTCATCTTCGGAACACAAATTAAGATATTTTTGATTAAATCTTAAAGTTGTCTAACTCCTCTATAGGGTTCCAAGGAACCGAAACTTGCTGGCCCAAAAAAATGTATTAAAGACATCGTTAATATAGTCCAAGTGACTCCAGTGGCTCAATCTTAAGTTTATAAAGCGACGAAAATACTTTTTGTGCGCAAAAACAAACAAAAATAACGACTTTATTCCACTTTTCATTTCCTTCTCTCTGGGCCTCGGGTCTTTTTGCGTAGTGTTTAAGCGTAGCGCGTCTGTGTTGCACGTCACCACGTATCACACATGACAAGCGTCGGCCAATAGTGAGCCTACGTGGTGACGTGTAACACAGACGCGCTGCGCAAAAACACTACGCGACCCAACTAGAGGTCCAGAGAGAAGGAAATAAATAGTGGAATAAAGTCGTTATTTTTGTTTGTTTTTGCGCACAAAAAGTATTCTCGTCGCTTGATAAACTTAAGATTGAGCCACTGGAGTCACTTGGACTATATTAACGATGTCTTTAATACATTTTCTGGGCCAGCAAGTTTCGGTTCCTTAGAAGCCTATGGAGGAGTTAGACAACTCTAAGATTTAATCAAAAATATCTTAATTTGTGTTCCGAAGATGAACGAAGGTCTTACGGGGTTGGAACAACATGAGGGTGAGTAATTACTGACACAAATTTCATTTTTGGGTGAACTAACCCTTTAAGTGATTTTAGTTTGAAAATATCAGTATCAAAATCATTTTAGGAAACATATAATACATATTGGAAAAACAGTGCCCGGATGACCTACTACTTCCGCCAAGATTCTCAAGTGCTCATTCGATGGGCCCTTTACTATCCCATGAGGCCACGGGAGAGGATTTATGAATGGAAGTGAAGCGGCGCAAGGTCACTTGACAGTAACAACATGGCGGATGTAGAATGTCCAAATTCCATTCATACTACCCATAAACATACTATATAGAACATACATTTTGTCGCAAAGTAAGTTTAAAATTAAATGTAGTACCTACTCAGTATGCGATTTCGGACGCACTGAAAGTAACACCATTAAAAAATGCAGAGAATTTAAACAAATTAATGGTTTTATTAAAAAGAAAAAATTGGTAACACTTTATTTTGACAGTCTCTTTTGAACATTCTGTTGATATAAGTAACTTTGCAACAACATGTCAACTAACTCTCATTAGAGTATTAGTAGACTGTCTGCTTAATATCTGCTAACTCTTTATTGTGATGCTCTCCCAACAGACATTCTACTGAGCATAAATAACTTTGCAGCTACATGTCAACTTATTCTAACCCTACCAGTCTACTAATACTCTATTGACACTCTAATGAGAGTTAGTAGACATGTAGGTGCAACGTTACTTATAGTCAACAGAATGTGTTAAAGGGACCATCAAAATAAAGTGAAATCAATATCACTTTTAAATCCCATTCACGTTCATTATAAGTGCCTCACTCAGTTTTGCTTCTTTTTTTCATAACAAAGTATGTCAAAATTAATTTGCCACAAATGCTGTCAATTGAGTTTAACTTGAATGAACTATTCCTTTTAATGGTACCAAGATATTTTAAAATGTTTTTGAAAGAAGTAAGGCTGTATTTATTTGATCAAACATAAGGTCAAAACAGTAAGATAAAGATTGTGAATTATTATCGAAATTTAAAGTAACTTTTCTATTTGAAAATATTTTCGAATGTAATGTATTCCTGTGCTGGCGTAATTTCATTTTCAGCACCATTATTCTTTGATGAATATAAAGTTCAAAAGAACAGCTTTTATTTGAAATAGAAATCTTGTGTAACATTATAAATGTCTTTGCTGTCACTTTATATCAATGTACCATGTCCTTGGTGGAGAAAATGATTAATCTTACTGACCACACTGACTTTTGACCAGTAGTGTATATTGTGTTCTCCTAGTGTGTGTGCAACTCAACACGTGTGTTTTTCCACAGCTGCCACAGGCCGGCCAGACTTCACAGGCTCCTCCCGTGTCTCAGCCAAGTCTGCTCCGCATGCCCCACAGCCAGAGCCCTCTCCGCCAGGCCTCTTCCTCCTCCTCAACATCATCATCCTCATCCTCGGCCCTCAGCGTCGGCCAGCTAGTCAGCAGTGAGTGTGCACTGCATCTCTGCATGTTTGCTGATCCACTTTCACTACACATAAACACTTTACACCGAGTTTACTTTTTTTTTTAAATGTTTTTATACAAGTGTTAATGAAAATATGCTGCCTTTTCATTCAGTTTTTATCAAATTTTAGTTGATTCGGTCATCTAGCTGACCAAACTGTAGACCTAATGCATGGAAGGTTGTGTTTAGAACGGCTTTGGCCTCCAGAAGCACCACATATAAATCACTCCCTCCAAGCCTGTCAGAGCCACGGCGGCCCTTTTAAAAACGGTTTTACTTAGATAAATTCTCATTTGTCAAAGCCAATTGGCCTAAAACCATCTGCAGTGGAGTTTTAAATTCAATAAACAGGAAGTTTCCATTGATCAACTTGCTGTGGATATAACCAATGGACTTTGGTTGTGTTTTCATTTTTTTCCCTCTTTTTTGTTTTGTTCAAAACATAGACAATACCTTTAGCATTCTCTATTCATTTCATCAGTTTACCGCCGTGGTGCAGCTCTCCATGCCAGATTGTGTTTGTCGCGATGTCCTTGGCTAACGTTAATTCCCCAGAACATGTTTTGAATGGAGGGGATATAAAGTCTGACTGACCCCACAGCCTCCACATTCAGCTCAGATGCAATACATGCCGAATTTTCAAGGACCGTACACATTTTGTATTTGGCAAATCTTTTTTTTTTTGTATTTTATTCAATGAGGTGGATGTCATGATAGCAATATAGAATCACACTGCTGGGTTTTGTTAAGACATTACATGATTGAGTCAGGGTTGTCCTTTTGGGGTCAAATTCTTCAGTATATGAGTATTATTAAAAAGGGATTCATTTTAACGGATCAGCAATGAAAAATAACATGGCAAAAGGTAATGTGCCATTACAATTTGCCATTAATCATTATTATGTGGTCAAAAAGACACAACTACTTCATGTAACAGGATTTTTCAATATTGCGTGGGAGCAAGTTCAGGTTTCAACAACTAATTTGCATATGGGGTGTGACAGGGTGCTGGTTCAATAGATTTTGACTTTAAATATGGCTGATGCATTCTTTTAATAATTCATTCATAATGACGTCCATGAATTATTTAGTCGGCCAAATTTTTCTTATGTAAGCAGGATGCAAGCCCACCTGGCAGTGATGTATAATGCCCAATCACATTTTATTAAGCTAAAATACACAAAATGAAATCCTGAATCTATAAACCCTGAAGTGCAAAGCTGCTAAATGAATCAAATTGAAATCGAACCTCTGCATACCTCTTTCATAGCTAAATGTTATGTTCAAAGAAAGAACTTGGCATAAAAATGAATATGCATTGCTTAGAAAGGCATTTTAGAATGCTATTCACATAAGCATTCATTTGGGAAGTGCCTAATACAAGCATTATTCAATGTAGTGTTGATTTTGAAATACACAGGAATGGAAGCTATTTTGAAGTCATTTTTGTCAAAGTCATATTATAACACTTATATTCAGTTCTGCATTTAGGTATGAATCCTTGTGAATGGAGAGTTGCAGCTTTATTCTTTTCTCTTTTGTTTTATAGACCCTCAGACTGCACCCAGTGAGGTGGATGGTGTAAACCTGGAGGAGATTCGAGAATTCGCCAAAGCGTTTAAAATTCGCCGGCTGTCTCTGGGTCTGACTCAAACTCAGGTGGGACAGGCTCTCAGTGCAACTGAAGGACCAGCCTACAGCCAGTCTGCCATCTGCAGGTATGGAGGTCACCAAACAGATCAAAGTGTACTAGCACATTTAAAATAAAATAAAAGATTATTATATTATATTATATTATATTATATTATATTATATTATATTATATTATATTATATTATATTATATTATATTATATTATTCTAATGTAGCTTTTTATTTTAAAAAATAAACATAAACCCGGGTTTACATACAAGTAGTGCCCAATTTATATTTCATCACAAATAATTAAGATGTTAAAGAGAGATGTTAAACATTCATAACTGGTGAGCAATATGTGTCAGATACATCCATTTTATTCCAGTCTGTGCCCGTCTCCACTCATCTTTGCACGGTCTATATGAAAAGATTCAGTTACTAATGTAAAATACATCAGCTTTGGTATTACAAGAAGCACTTAAACCACTTAATAATTTCTAAGGTCCAATGCCATGTATTCACATGACATTTAGCTGAAAGGAACTTGACAGGACTTTTAATAAAACGTGTTCCACAGTGCAAACTAAACTAGGACATTATGTAGCATGAGTAAATGAAATATTTAGCATCATCATTAGAGCACTATTTTATGTGTGTGTGCATTTTAAGAAGTTCAGTAGTTACTGTATACATCAGGGGACAATTTGCACCAACATGCGAACAAATGTGATGTTAGATTACATTTATAAAGGATGCACAATATCTTATCACACAGAACTATTGAGGCCTGTGCTATTAGACATAAATAAGAATTAGAAAAGAAAGGATAAAGCACAAAACCTATAGTGCAACTACTGCATGATCAATGATAGACCCAAAACTTTTCTGTTGACTCAAACTCAAGCTAACTTGTTTGGGTCCAAATATTGAGTTGCAGGTACGGATAAACTGATTTCATATAAATCAAAGAAAAATATGTTTTAACAAAATATGTTTTAGCATTTTTTTTTTTTTTTTTTGAGCTTGATGAATGCAGTTTACAGATTAAGACTATTTAAATATATAATTTTTGGTAATTACAGTTGTTTGCTATATGCAATAATTTGAATATAATTTAAAACAATGTATTTGGTTACTTCATTTCGATAGTCCACTTTAGACATGCTACGAACTATAAGTAACTTTGCAACTACATGCCAAGTAACTCTCATTAGAGTATTAGTAGACTATAGTAGGTTAGGGTTAGGTGTTCAGGTTCGGGTTAGTAGAATAATTTGACGTAGTTGTAAAGGTACTTAAAGTCAGTAGAATGGGGGACCCTCAAATTAAAGTGTTAGCAGATATTAAGCAGACAGTCTACTAATACTGGTAGTTGACATATAATTACAAAGTTACTTATAGTTAGTAGAATGTCTAAAATGGACCGAAATAAAGAGTTACCATGAATTGTTTGAATTGTGTAATACATTGTTATCAGTATATCTAACATTTATAATACTTCTCACAACAAAAACATGGGAGTTGTACCTGTAATTCTCTAGAAAAGTAATTGAAAGTGTGCCCTATTCAACAAAAGTACAAAATAAGCATTATGAACAATACTCTAGATAATAAAGACACATGAATTACCACTTGAAATAAAATTCCTTGTTTGAATGAACTCTGATCTTACCTCACAATGTCTCCATGTGCATTTTAATCCTTATAGGATTGTAAAAGGCTTATAGTTTGTCTGATGAGACACTTGTGTTTATCTGACATGCCGCTGTCGCACGCTTGTTAAAATTTCATCACATCAGCAACAAGCGACCGATAAAGCCTGAAACTGTTGGGTGGGGGGAGAGTGCGGGAATTCCTTATGAAGCTTCAAACTAGTGCAGAAAGTCTTAAAAATCCTGCATGAAATATTTAGCCGCATGCATTATTTAAATATTTATAGCATACATTAAAAGCCATTAGTTTCCAAAATAAACAGGTGATGTGATGTTTTTCTCTATATGCGTCCTTTCATCTCGTCAGAAAGGAAGGGGGATTTTTTTTTCCATTATTTGTTCATTTGTATGACATTGGACATGACAGTGTGCAGAGCGTTTTTGGCTTTAAAGGCAGACTTCACATGCTTTAGTTTAGTTAACATCAGCAGAGACAAGAGGGGAAAGAGGTGAACGTGCGTTCGCTTGTGAGTGTGTGAGCTCTTGGGGCTCTTGTAGTCTTTGCTCAGTCAAACTCGGCCTGACAGATGTCTCTATCTTGTCCGATCTCATAGTTCAGAGCGGAAAAAAGCATTATTGGTTCGTCTGAACAATCAAAAAGGTGCATCGTCAAACTGATCAGAGACAGGGGTCATTATTAAAGCCCGGAGAATCCAGATGCCTTATGACTGATGTGAAGCATTTGACATCAATGGAATGAAATCATAAAATACACGTTTGACATACTCAGTTTATTGAGAATAACATATTTTTAAGAATGCATTAAAATCGAAATCATTTGCTCCCTCATTTATTTAAATCAGTTAAATACACCATACAAATTAGATTTTATGCAGCACGGTTCACGGCCTTTTCTCTTTTGCATGCACCGTTGCACACAGACGCTCATAAGATGTCATATCATCACATAATTGCGAGATGGGAATCGCTTTTCCACTTTTAAGCTGTGTGGATTTACAACATTAATCCACACCGAAACACTGGATTCACATCAATGATTCATGTCTCAGGCTGCAAAGCTGCCATCTATAATTTGCACGACAAATTGGGCAGAAGAGCTGCTTAACATGACTGTATTTATATTTAATCGCACCTACTTTCCCACTGCCTTTTGATTCATTTCTGTCTCAAGGCTGTCCTCTGTATTCGCCTCAAAAAACATTTCCAGACATCTTTTGAATGGAATTGTAACATATGCATTCATTAATGTTCAGCCCCAAACTTTTGAAATTTAGTTTCAAACATCCTTGAAAAGTAACTGTTATTATAGTCAATTCAATTTATTATTTATTAGAGTCGGAAACTATATACATATTTCTGTTCAAAAATATAAGTCAAGTCAAGTCACCTTTATTTATATAGCGCTTTTTACAATTCAGATTTAAAGTTTTACAGTGTTAACAAGAAAATAACGCAACAGAGTTTGTTTCTGCTGTACAGCAGATCTAGAAGAAAATAGTGTCATAGTCCATCTTAAGTAAGTTGGTGATGGTTCATTTTTGTTGTAAAAAAGTTATTAATTTAGTTAATATACATATATATATATATAGCCGCTATGGAGAAAACAGTGATGTCATCGTCCAGCTCAGTTCAGTTCTCATATAATGGTGTCAATGCCCATTTTTAAAGGAATTAATACTTTTATTCAGCAAGGATGCATTAAATGAATACAAAAAAAGTTACAAAAGATTACTATTTCAAATAAATGTTGTTCTTTTAAACTTTCTATTCATCAAAGAATCCTGAATATTTTTTTTTGCAGTTTCCACAAAAATATTAAGCAGCACAACTGTTTTTAACATTGACAATAATAATAAACGTTTCTTGAGCAGCAAATCAGCATATTAGAATGATTTCTGAAGGATCATGTGACACTTAAGGCTAATAATTCAGCTTTGCCATCATAAGAATAAATACATTTTAAAATATATTAAAATAGAAAACAGTATTTTAAATTATAATAATATTTCATAAGATTTTTTTTTTTACTGTATTTTGATATGAGAAATATATTGCTAATATTGCCAAGTCAGGTCTCAAAATAGCTCAAAACCTTATCACAATAATGAAATTTATGTACGATTTGAATCATTGTCAACAAATAACTGACCAATTACAAAAAAAAAAAAATCTTATAATGTAGTCATTACTAAAACCCACTCAGTTTTATTTGGCTTTGATAAAGTAGTGAATTTTGTTAATCCTGCATTAGCATGATTATATCCCCGCTGTCTCTCTACAACCAGAAGCTGAAATATTTAACTTATTTCTGGTGTTACTGCAGTGAACAGGATCTAAAATTAAGAAATTAAATAATACATGACTATAAATAAGTCGGCATCTCAATATGCCTGGACTTTTTCCTGCTCAGTTGGCTTTAACAGGGTGCTGTCACTCATCTCCGTTCTGAAAAAAATTGTCTTTTCGTTTGAGGACCTGGGAGAGCGAGGGCCTTTGCCCCCGCTTCAGGCGTCTTTTCAAATGCCAGTTAAGATTTCATCAAAGGCCTCCTCACAGGAGCCTGTCCAGGAGTTCAGGACCAAGAGAGACTGTGTGTTGTTTCAGAGAGCAGTAGTTCACCTCTCTCGGCTCCCTCAGCTGGGCTTTTCTCTGTCTGCCTGACAGATGTCCATGTGTCGGATGGGAGCGCAGGTCAGGGAACTCACTGAAACATCTCCCCATTAAAGACACACCTGGAAATCTCCACGTTCAGTGGAGTCTTTGGAGACAAAAGCTCTTGTATGGTTCTTCTGTAACTACAGTATATACTCTGTATCTGGTTATACTGGCTGTAGATCAGGATCAGTGCTTCTCAAGGGGATTTTACATTGAACATCCTGTAGAGACGCACCACATTTATTTTATAATGATGTAATTCTAAATAATAATGCAAATAATGGTATGGCATATGGTTTTTAGTTTTTGACCCACCAGTTTTTACAGGTTTAGAGACACATAAACAGCTTGTATACTACCGGTGTATCTATCCAAACTAAATCTATTCAAAACAATTCCCATAGTTCAGTGTAACCCCAAATAAAGAGCCACATAGAGTACTAAACTTTTACCAGGCTTTTTCTTTTCTTTCTTGCAGCTCAAGTGGCTGTTGTGTGAAATGTAGCTTTACTTAGTTTAAACAAGTGTAAAACTAGTAACCGTGACAAATTTTTCATTATTGTTTTTGTTCAGAAAGCAAAGTTTCTACCTCAATTGCCAAGTAAGACCTAAATATTAGACTGATTTACCTCCCTGGAGACCCTAAACTTGCAGACATATTCAAAAGTGAAGGTGAAAATGTATTAGCATTAAACATTAAATGAGCATCAGGCTGGCTTGAGGAAGACGGAGAAGTTTTAGAAGTGTATTCAAATGTGTGTGCATTTGAGTGAATAATTTAAACCATTTGTGAATTAATAATGCATTTAATGTTTTATTGCATGCTAGTGTTATCCATTTGACGTATGATGTATTAAAATCTCTCACAGAAAAGAGAATTCCTATTCATATGTGATGCCATATGTGGCTTTGATTGTACAGAGGAGCTAGAGAAGGCAAATAAATGAATTCATTCTTTATGATATCAGTCAGGTGCTTGTTTGTATTTGGACCGGCCCGTGGAAGAGTCCTCTTGGTTCAATGCATCATGGGTACAGAGAGTCAACAAAAGCATCCTTGATGTCCTGGAGTGCAAAAACGAGCTCTTTTGGCTTAGATTCATTTGTTTCCCAGCACGCAACAGCTGAAGCAATGCAGTAGAGGCCATGAAACTCTCTGTCCCATTGGCGGCTTGGACCAAGAGACCCCTTCTGGGCAACTGGGTCAGACAGGAAACCCCTCACCCGGTCTGGGCACTTGAGTAAGCTTGTTCTCTCTCAATTCTCCCCCAGACACACCATCCTGAGAAGCCACTTTTTCCTACCACAGGAAGCCCAAGAGAACACTATAGCTAGCAGTCTGACAGGCAAACTGAACCCTGGCCTTTTATATCCTGCCAGGTTCGAGAAGTTGGACATCACCCCAAAAAGCGCCCAGAAGATTAAGCCCGTGCTGGAGCGCTGGATGGCCGAGGCGGAAGCCCGCCATCGCTCCGGTATGCAGAACCTGACCGAGTTTATCGGCAGCGAGCCCTCCAAAAAGCGCAAGCGGCGGACCTCTTTCACGCCGCAGGCTCTGGAAATCCTCAACAGCCACTTCGAGAAGAATACTCACCCCTCCGGTCAAGAGATGACCGAAATCGCGGAGAAACTGAACTATGATCGCGAGGTGGTGCGCGTCTGGTTCTGCAATAAGAGGCAAGCGTTGAAAAACACTATTAAGAGGCTGAAACCCCCCGAGCTCGGGCCGATCGCACCAATGGACCCTCTGGTCGATAATATGGAAGAACATCCTTAGCTCGATGAGGCAAACGCACCAATGGCGAAACTTCTGATGTTGTGGACTTAAACCTGGACAATTAGTATCCGATGCATCGTCGACTGGATGAACTGTCGACAAAGACAAAAAGAAATATTGTCAGTGTTATCATCACAAAAAGCAAAAACCAAAAAAGTCAAGAAAAAAGAGAGTTAAAGTACTGATTCATTAGCAGTGTGTGAGGATTAAGAACAAGGATCATATTTAAATCAAGGATGGTGAAGAAACTACTTACCAAAGTTTGTTGCATCTGATTCCTGAGGTTTTTTAATTGTAAATGTGTTTTACATTTTTACATTTTTACGGGGGGAAATGGCACAAAAAAAAAAAAAAAAAAACGAAGAAAGAAAGAAAGAAAGAAAATGATTTGTGTAATGGGGTTGGTGGGTGTGACATTGAATCTTTGTCTTAATTTATCTCTTGGGTTTTTATGTAAATATTTCTGGTAATCTGTCACCAAATTGAAATCACAAGTTCCAAAAAATATCTTTGAGAAGTTTATTGTCACGTTTCTGCTGTCCATATATAAGGCCATTGTCAACTCTGTCATCTCGCTCTGTTCATAAACATTAAGGCATCCGTCATAAAAGACTGCACTTGGGAGGAATATTTTGCAAAGAGATTCTCAGTGAACATACCATAGATATCCACATTCGTTGCAGCTGTGATTAAAGCTATTTTACGGTGTTGCCAAAGCCTCCTAGCCAAAGAACAAGGACATTGTGTCATACCTTGGCCTGAACCTTTCTCAAACCATTTTATTCATGTGATCGGATGATTTTTTTTTTTTTTTTTTGTCACACTCAACTAAAAAAAATATTTATATATATATATATATGTATATGAGATGAATTACTTTA